>NW_010303835.1:34328-37541 GCF_000700745.2 Antrostomus carolinensis
CTAATCCGGACAGAAACAATACACCTTGTTGTGTGCTTCCTTCTGCTTTCCATACCTGGGATGGATAGAATGGCATGTGAGTATAGAACAGTTTTCCATGTCACACGTACAGCATCACATCATCACTGAATTATGCAAAGAGCATCTGCTCTTCCTCATAGCAGCTACAGTTGTCTAGAGCTTGCAGGCTCATGGACTGACCTGTGTTCCACGGTTTGCTTTTGAAGGCATCTCATTTTTTTTTCAGCATCATGGATTTAATGTGTATGCTGAAGAAGCCAACAATATTTTCCCTCCCATTCCCTGTCACAACTACTTTCAGCAAATCTAGAATGAATTCTGCAATTGCAACAAAGGTTTCACATCTCTGAGGACAGAAATCACATAAAGATCTTAACGTGACAAGGTCAGCAGCACGTGTCTATTATGTAAATAACCTGGGTGGACAGTAGATAGTTCAATTAACGGGATAGATTATTATGAATAGCACTTTCTTGCTTCTCTTCTTTCTAACTGAATGCTCCCTAAATCTGCTCCCTCCCTCCCTCTATGCCTGCAGCACTGGATAGTCTCAAGCCTTTCCTCTAAGATGTGGCTCTACCTCTCCCTCTGCCTTTGTTGGCCATTGTCTCCGTGGCCAGCTCCTTATCTTTGGATCGTACCCAGAGGTAGACTGGTTGCCATGGGAGATGAATGACCTGCAGCTTTCTTTCATCAGTGTCTTTCCCCCATTAGCAAGACACTTTTTTCCCCAGAAACTAGGTCACTACAAGTCAGCAGCAAGGCTTGCTCAGATGTCTATCACAGCTGCACACTGAGTTTATTTCCTCAAAACCAAAGTAAACAGAAGGACTTGAGTTCTACTTTAGATACTGTGTAATGGAAAAAAGATGTCTCTTCCTACACATACACTTCCATTTACAGACTAAGGCTGCAGTGGCTGCAATTTAATCTTTTTCTGGTTGAGCAGTTCTGCAATTTGAAGTTTATAAAGACCTGATCCTCAAGAGTCTGAACTGCAGCCAAAGCAGGTTGCAGAAAATAGACTCCTCCTTTGTTAGTCTTGATCCATAATTAGGTAGTAGAGCCAGTAATCCAGAAATGCAAATCCAACCTCACCTGCACAATCCACAATTTACTTGACAGTGATTACAACTGTAGGTTCCAATATAAACTCACTTCTTAGCCATAGGATGGGCTAGTTCACCTCTGAATTGACAGGAAGCAGGATGGCAGCAAAGGAACTCGGCTGCTAAAGAAAAAGTTATAAAAAAGACAGACCAGTGACACAGACAGTTCTGTGTCCCAGTTCAGAGCTGCTGATCACCCTGAGACGATATTTGCAAGTCTGAGACTCCCACACAGAACAGGTTACTGCATTTAAACAGCTTAACCTACTTTGTCTCATTCACAAACTTTTTTACAGCTGATTTAGTTTCCTTTTTAGGACATCACCATGAATTACTTTGTGAGTACTTATTCTTTATACTTTTTTGTTTCAGGTCCATTTTTGCTACTGGGAAAGACAACTCAAAAAAACCTCCTTTTTACAATGTAATGTGACAAAGTTCTAGTCCTCTTACCTGCTCCTCCTGCTAGCTTCTGTAGCACAGGGGGCCATGTTGCAAAAGCAGGGAGAAGATCTGGGTAGACCCACAGCGTGTACACTGTCCCAAAACAGAACCAAGGTTAAAGATTTATGATTAAAAACTTCTCTAGCTGGTGATTCTTCCCATCTTTAAGACTAAGCAGTACAATACTAACCACACCTACACACTCTCCTGCTTCTTGGGTAATCAAGAACTCTGAAGTCAGAACAATCCTACAATAATTAGTAGATGTGATGGAGAAAAATAGACTGCTACTTAATTCAAGCTCCTGTGGATTGTTATAAAGGATATAGATAAATGCTTGCATTATTTTCCTTAAATCAAGGACACTGTGAGCTAAAATACTGCTCCAACAGGCAAGAACTGCTGGGCATGGGAAAAATAAAAGCATAGAATATCAGAGCAATTCATTGCCTAATTCCAGGGCTGCCTGGAAGTGGGCATCATGCTTCTTGGAATTACACCTTGCAGTGGCCAAATGAGAGACAAAGGGCTAAGATGCTAAACTATGACTTCAAAGACTTGTTTCCTGGTTTCTAACCTCTCAGCACGTCAATTTCCTTTTTGCAGAAAGAATCCAGAAATGCCACTGATTTCACAAAGATGTTGGTAGAATAACTGCATTAAAGATTATGAAATGTACCGATACTATAGTGATAGGATAAGTACTTAAGACAGACACAAGGAAATCTTTTGGGGAAGGGTTGGTGCCCAGTAAGTAAAGAGAGAGGATTATTCTAGCCCACCCCCCATACCTGTTGGATATAGAGCTTTCTCAATTTCAAACAGTATTGGGTTCCTGTTATTCATGTAAACAGTGACGGCCTCCCCTTTGTGAGAGTATATTTTGATGACATTAAGCTCTTCCTTGTTTGGAATAAACTCGGTCAATTGTTCAGCACTAAGGTTAGGAAAAGCTGCTGCAACATCAGTTCGTAGTTTTCTCCTGTAATGATAAAAATCACAGATGTGTTACAAAGCTGTCTAGGCTACCCGTCAAAATAATTCCTAGATCAGTAGTTACTATTTTGTTGGCTGTTCATGAGATTCCCACTTTTTCACAGAAGATAACGTGAAGCCTTTTGTGTCCAGGTTTACAAATGAGAGAGTTGCACGCTGGAAAAATACTGGGAAAAGGCCCAACATGCAACCTGGTCTAGTGGAAGGTGTCCCTGCTGCTGGCAGGGGGGTTGGAACTGGATGAGCTTTAAGGTCCCTTCCAATCCAAACCAGTCTGGGATTCTATGTTTGCCCTACTCATATTCTTCCTTAAACATCTGCTTACCGCTGCTGTCGCTGTCTCTGCCTCAGTTTTGCAGCGATTTCATTACTACTCTGAGCACAAATCTGGCAGTGCCAGACGCACTCAGCCCAGCCTGTCACCGACAGACTCCAACACGGAGGAGCAGGAGTGCAGCCAGATTTCCTTCTTCCTCCAGTTTTAATTGATGTTTAAGACTTGGTGACCGGTACGGAGTGGGTTTGCGTGGTCATTCACAGACATGTCAAGGGAATCTAAAAGATCACCAAGTCTGCCTAGCATCACTACATGACAATATAAGAGTAATGACTAAGTTCTTCACTGTGAGGGTGATGAGACACT
>NW_010303836.1:0-4138 GCF_000700745.2 Antrostomus carolinensis
GGGCTGTAGTTTGAGGACCCTTGATCTAGACAGAGGACGTTAGTCAAATTAGTCCTTCATTTCAAGAAAAGTGAAATGATAACACCTTGGGTTTCATATGCACACAGACAAAAATAATGGCTGCCTAGAAACTAAGATCTTACTTCCCTATTTCATCAATTTCCTCAACCTGTCATGGTCATTTTAAAGTGTTCCTCCTATCTCCTGTACCCAGAGGCAGAGCATGAAACCGATTCTTCCCTCTCAAAGTAAAGCAATTCTTATCTCTGTAAATCTGATCTGAAAACTACGAAGCGTCTTCTGACAGAAACTTATTGTACAAAGCAGGCATCAAACCTAATTCCTTACCACCTTCTTTGTTCTTCACGAGAAACTGAAAAGGTTGCACTGGCCCACAGGGTAGCACGCCAGCCTTCCTCATTTCCTTTTACTTCACCTGTCTTCTACTACGGCTTCTCAACTGCACTCTTTTGTTCAGCTCTCTACTCTTCTATTCCATCTTCTTTTTCTAAAATAACACTATAGCCCCTGCACTCTTATTTAAATATTTTAATTTTCTTTCTAGTCTCATTTTACAGTAATAAACCATTTCTAAAAAGAAATAACCAAATAAGGTGACAGTAAAAGTGGACATCAATTTTTTTCATACGCCAATCAAAGTAAACAAAACATTTGGACAGTATTTATAATCTTGTTAGTCCACATTCATATAAATAATGAGCTGAAATGAATTATACAGAGATATTAGAAAACATTTCCTGTACCAGCTACAGACACACTTCAAGCCTCTTCTGTATATTAAATCTGTTTTTTAGTTTGCCAGTACAATTTCAAAACCTACAGCTTTATAGAGGTTATGTGTTCTTTTATACATTAATGACCAACGTTTTTCTCTCCTTTTGAACCACAATAATAAGTTGAACTCTCCTTATATTTCAGGATAGTGAAACTGAAAGCAACGGAATTCAGCCATAAAGGAGGCATGATGATATGCTGACAATCCTGATTGATATAATAATCATGTCTGCAACACTTGCAGCTCTAGTGATTATGTTCCAAGGATGAAATAAGGGCAAGACTGCTGATAGTTTCATAAGCTCTATTTCTGGGACAGCTGTCCTTCTCCTGCCACCATGAACCCACAACGGACTCGCCTGTGCTAACTTACAATGGAATGATGTAGTGGTGAGTCACACCACTTTTTAATATACAGGAAGGAAAACAAAGCACAAGCAACTTCATCAATTTTAACTAATTTTAACTCTCAGAAAAGACAAGCCTAATGAAACTTGTTTGTAACAACCACCAAAAGGGCTGCTATTCTGAACCCTGCAGGTGGCAGCTGTTTAAGTCAGTAGGATTAACAAAATCACATAAGATTTTTCCAGCTACTAAAAAAACGTATCTGTCCAGCACTTCACTGTTTCTTTCTCTACATACAGTAAAAATAAATCTATTAACACAAGGAAATTAAAAATATATAATTTTTTACTATCTGATTTTTGGCTGTCAAACAGACCACAAAAAACCCCAAATCATCACACTCCAGACCTCTACTAAAAGAGCCAAAACAGGTTCACAAACCAAAACCACAATAATTAAAAGTTACACGTCCTGAATATGAAACTTAACACTGGAGGGCAAAATTCAACAAGATTAGAATCCCAGTTTAACATCAACATACAATGAAGATCAAAACTGGCCATAGTAACAGATAACATGCAAGTTACTGCCTGTCCATATGACTACTTATTGCTATTCCTGGTTTTCAAGTCAGTGAGATTAACATACCATGTCTGTTGTCAATTCACTTCTGGCAGCTGAAGGAAAAACATCACCACACCCAAACACTGTTTTTCAAATATTAATGCTTTTATAATCTGCAACAAGCTCTTCACAGTGTAATTGTTTTGCTGCCTAATGTATCATCCAGATGGAAAACTATTTTGTCATTCCAGAATTACTCCCCAAGAAGCTGGCAGTCCGCAAGGCGAGTTTTATTTCTGTACAAACACACATACACTCCATTATCTCTGAGGTAGGTTTCTCTGTTCGGCAGTCTCTGCCGAAGGAACACTCACTGAGCTGTTGGTGTGCACTGCTCCTGAAACGACATTGCCACCACATGGACAAACCTGCACCCACCAGCTACTACTGCCTGTGAGATTATGTATCTGGATAAAAACTACCTACATGGGAAAAAAAAACCCCAACCAACAAACAAACAAAAAACAATCAAACAAACAAAACCCACAAAAACCACCCCACTTTCTCAATACACTTATTTCCGTATCTGAAATAATTAAGGATGTAAAATTTGGTTTAATATTCATTAATCAGAATTCAAATTCTCTGTTTCCTTAGTATCTTAAAATTAGACATGTAAAACTAAAATTAGTTTATTAGCTTTCCACCAAAACTTGAAAAACTAGCTTGCAAAACTTTTTTTTTTAATGTTCACCAATGTTTTGCAGCATTACCTGTAACAATAGATAATCAGTTTACAAATGCTTCATACAATCAGAATCAGTTCCTGCCTCTTCCTCAGGCTCCATTCCTGTTAGTGAGAAAGGTAACGTCCAGAGTCAAAAGAAAACTACAGCTCTAATTGCAGAAGATATGCATTGGAGAGAAGATGTTATTCCTTCCACTCTATCCTATTCACCATAAAGCATTGCAGGAATGTTTCAGTCTAGTCTTCAACATAAAAATTTTATTTTATAGCAAATTTTGAGAATAAACAGAAATTCTACTCCACACTTCTGATGCACAGGAAGGCAACATGCCACTATCTCAAACAGAAAACAAGCAGCTACAAAAATAAACACAGTGGATTTATCTCAACAGAATGGTAATTTTTTCTTTCATTAAAAAATGCATCTATTTCTACTGAAGTCTGGATTCAGTAAGATTTAGAAAATCCTACATGTTTCAGGCAATTAAGCAACTAGTATCTTTTCCTTATACAGATTCTTTCTCATTTGCACATTTCTGGTTTGTGGAGAAAAAGTGTTCACAAGATACAGGCCTTTTATGTGAACCTGAGTGGGTACTTCACACGAACAAAAGGCTTCCCACAGAAGTCAGCGCATACACTCAATTATTAGGAACAAAATTTACAACTGAAACTTGGTAATGCCATTTTTGTTTCAGACAGTGTTTACAAGAATACTGAGAAACATGTTTAGCTTACCAGTTTCCTTCTTAAAGCTCATATCATCATAGGTTGAGGCCACATATGTCCCCTAATGCAGAGTTTATGCAACATATAAAAACCCATGGATACAGAAGGTGTCAGGATTTGTCCAGCTGCTCCTGCTATGCTGCATCTCCAAACCAAGGCAAATTTGAGTCTGTGGTTTCCCCTAAGGGAACCTTAAAACTTGAGCCATGCTTTTAGCACCGATATGTAATTGTTTAAAGAAGCTACTACCCTCTTGTTGATCTACTGTTCTTATAGAAGGTTGCACACGCTGGTATTTCAGAGTGCTGATTTTAACTCTTAATCATTACAACAGATGACAGTACAAATGAATATACTCAGAAAATTCAAGTATAAGCTGCTCATTAACCAGCCTTTAGAAAAGATGAAAAATATACACCAGATCTTAAATATTTAGTGCTTCTTATCTTCCTAGATTTTTTAAATAAATTGGTTACTAAGTCTTTATTAATTATTTTCATTGGGAAAATAGAATAAGTTATTTCCTGTAAAATATATATTTTGTTGTAATAAACACATAAACTGTACAAGGAAATTTTTTTGTAATTAAAAAAATATTAACATTTTAAACATCACTCCATGTTCTGCAGCAAGAACAATTCATCATTTAACAAAGCTATGGCAGTGCCCTAACATCATGTTGTACAATAAGAAAAATAAATGCATTACATTGCTAAATCTAGTCTGTTTATTCAAATACTTGTCTGAGATCCTGAAATGAGTCATCAATCACCACTACCCAACTATCTATTCCCATCTTCTATCATATCCAGTTTCAGGACTAGCAACTGTGGAGTCATCTCAAGAGTTAATGAATTATGCTAGACCTCTCATGACAAGCACTGTGCAGTTGTACTATTTAATCACTGTCATCACTTCAAGGTAAACTTGTAAAAAAAGCCAAAAAAACACCCC
>NW_010303836.1:4177-4767 GCF_000700745.2 Antrostomus carolinensis
ACCCACCACTTGCAGAATGTCATTAAATAGAGTCATCTTCTCTTCCAAATGAGCCTGCCTCACCATAATGCTGAAGGTTTGACTTGACTTTGGAGATGACAGTTTCTTCCCACTTGAAAATAAAAATCCCTGATAAACATGACACGAAGTACCTTCGATCCTACAGTGTCTGAAGGTCCATGTTTTCAGAAAAGTAACCACTCCAACTGAAAATTCTTTTGTATTCCTGTGGGCAGAACAGTTCCTTTTTCAGGGTCTTTTCCCTTCTGTCTTGACACTGAAATTCTTAACTCCTTTTCTATTCCTAGCAATTAGCTTCTTTACTGGATCTACTAACTTCTTATTCTTACAGTCTAGGGACTTTCAATGTTCACTTTCTCAAGCAGCTTAGTTTTACATTTTCCTTCCTCTCTAAATTTGCAATCCCTTCTATATTTACACAGCAGAACTATGATGCCTTTGCAAGCTCCTATCTTTTACCACTACTCATTAGACCTTTTTAAAATAAGGCAAAACACCTGTTAAAATCAGCACCTTTCATGCACTGACAGCTGATACCACTGTTTAAATCTCCACAGTGATTCCCTACA
>NW_010303836.1:4797-7261 GCF_000700745.2 Antrostomus carolinensis
TTCTTCTAATAACCTAATTATTCAGAGACAGTCCAAATCAGCAATGCAAGACAACTTTCCTGTGACTACAAACAAGTAACGTTGGTCTCAGGGTACAGTTACTACATCTTGAGTTTGACCTGGACATCCCAGATTTTGGGATATTTGTGAGACTATGTCTACAGTAGTGACGTGATTCACAAGTGTGGTTTTGTAGTGAATCCTGTGCTGCCTTTATTTACCACGTGCTGATTTGGATCTCAAGTAGTTTCTGTGTGCATAAATGCTTTTTTTAAGAAAAAAATCTCACTTTTTAAATATTTCAAAAATTAACAGGATACTACGTGCCAAGGTAATACAAAGGGCACACCTGCAGCACTTACTTAACCCTTTTGTACCTTCGTGAGAACTTCAAACTACACGTATTGTAAACATTCAGTCCGGGGAAACAGACTAAATCTAATCTGAAGTAAACTCTTTGAATCAAACGTGATGGAGGTGTGAGGAAACTCAGCATCAACCACTCCGATCCACTGATCTGCACCTACTGCTCCTTACTAATGCAACCAAGGCTCCAGGGTCCAAGAGCATCCTGGACTCTGGACTGGTAGGAGAGAGCAACCTACAACTGAAAGAAAATAAACATTACTTCTCTGCAAAATAGGCTCCATGTATTTCTATCCTAAATTCTTGTCAAGGACCTGCCAGAGCAAGCCAAAAGAAAGCTGTCAGACAGCTTTTGCTGGAAGCACAAGGCATAGATACTACCTACGCCACCCATTCAAGAAGGTGTAGATACTACCTACGCCATCCATTCTCAGCTCTAGCTGATGGTGGGATCTCCCTGCCAGCCTGAAAAAAAGCCCAGCCCTAGGTCTGGCTAGACCTCCACATCTAGGACATAAAAGAGAAAGCAGCACCTACCTGTTGAGCGAGTGCTTACTTGCTCAAATACAGCACAAAGTAACAAAGCACATCAGGCCTGGCACTGCGCTAGAGATAATGGGTCCTCCCCAGATCCAGAAGACAGCAAAGTACAGGGCAGACACACTGCAGTGACCCTGCAGTGGAACCTGCACACAACAGCTGGGTGTCTCTACAATGCTTCCTCTACAATTAATTTTCTTAATTTTCCCATCCTGCACTGATCTCTACATAGCTAGGACATAGAGTAAGACATGAACTGTATATGCTGCAGATTTTCCTAATGTACAACAAATAATGCCCTCCAACACTTAAAAAGAGAGCACTGCTTCAATAACTTCTTTAAAAACTGAGCTTCAGAAATCTGCATGTGCACATTTTATTTTCTACAGACTAATATAAATTTATTTCCCCAGCCTATATCTTTAAACTTCTTCAGAAGTTTTAAAAGCCCCCAAGTCCTAGTGTGACCCTGTTGTATACAAGCGTGATCAACACAAGATGCTCTTCAAAAATGTTGTAAGGTGAGAGCAAGTTAGTTACCATCACCCAAGGCAGTGGGTACAACCACCTGTGATCACTTCCCTGGCACGTGAATTGGTAGTGATAGAATGAACTGACTTATCCTCAGCCACAAGATAATACAAACCCAGGGGAGGACTGGTATACTTTCCAGCTCTGGAATAGACCAAACTTCGTACCTTTGCTTTGCTGACACCACAAGGATCGACATCCACAGAAGTGAAAGCACAAATTACAGTGGAAATGAGTCACCAGTGGGTGGGGATATCGAACGGATACAGAATCCTTCATATTAACACAGAGAAAAAACATACTGCTGATGTAAGGGTGTGCACATCACCTTCACAAACACTTGAGCAGACTTGCTTTAAGTCACTGCCAGTTGTTCATGCTGCTTGCGTGGCAAAACTGGTAAAGGGAACTGCTCTGAAGGCAAAATAACTCCATAAGACACTACCTGTTTCTGAAGGGAAGGTGAGCACCCCTTCCCTCCCTTTGTTTTAGGAGGGTGTGTTGGATTTGTGTGTGTGTGTAGGAGGGACGTTTCTTTGGTAGCGAGGGAAGGGCCACCTTATGAGAGTGAAAAGCTCCCCTGGCTCCAAAGCCGAGACCCCCCAGCCCAGGCTGGGCCAATGAGCACTAGAGAAACACCTCTGAGAATCCATATTTGTGAGGGGAAGGACTGTCCTGAAAAGAAAAGGGTGTGGTGGACCTGGAGGAAAGGCCATTTACAAACAAAAGACGACTATCAGCCAAAACAAGGGACAGACAGACAGACAGCTTCATTCCTGGAGGAAAGAGGAGGAGGGAGGACGGAGCACCTCGAGACACCCAGTTCACCTGATGTAGCAGGAGAAGGTAAAGGAGGTCCTGCAGCCCATGGAAGTTAAGTTCAACAGTGCAGCAGAGACCCACGTGTAGGCCATGGAGGACCCCATGCTGGAGCAGAGAAGTTGAGCCTGAGGACAAGTGTGACTGAAACTGGGACCCTGAGAGTCACTCACTGCTAGAGCAGGGGTGGACGCCCAGAGTGGGGGGC
>NW_010303836.1:7588-7875 GCF_000700745.2 Antrostomus carolinensis
CTGTTTTGCCCATGACCATAACTGGTGAGTGAGCCGTCCCTGTCCTTCATTCCTAATCCCGTGTCCCCTTTGTTGTATCTCCCATCCCATCTCAGCAGGTGGGGGGAAGTGAGTGCAGGGCCACATGGTCCCACTGTGGGTCAAACCACCACAGAAGGGTACTGACTTAAGTGACTGCACATCCTCACGCTTGCTGCCTCTCCCTGTCCTCTGGAGAATATAAAGTAGAAAGTCTCTGCAGCCTGGGGGTGCTCCCGTGGATGCAGTCACACAAAACACACGGATTA
>NW_010303836.1:7887-8239 GCF_000700745.2 Antrostomus carolinensis
ACACGAATTACACTGAGAAGAAAAGCGAGCCTGTGCAGGGAGAGGAAACGGGGCTGTAAGATACGACAGTATGTGCACATCGACACCTCCAGGGAAGCTGCCTTCAACAAATTACATCACACAGCTGCGAAGGGTAAGCACAGCATCTGCAGAGAATGACGTCAAGACATGACGTAAGAAGCACAGAAACAGAACACGGGCAGAAACCTGTAAAGCTTTTTCCTCAGGAATGCACCGAGCACACACACAGGAACCCCCCTAGAAACACATGCAGAGGTCCTCCGAGTTAGGAAGAGGGGAGAACCTGTTCATTCCCGCCGACCTGCCTCCCACGGGACGACATCTACACGCT
>NW_010303837.1:0-6307 GCF_000700745.2 Antrostomus carolinensis
GCCCGAGCCTCCTGCCCCAGGCTGCGCGGCGGGTTTGGGGAGATCTTTGGAGATGGGCTGCTCCGAGGTCTGCAGCTTCCCGAGGACCTGTGGGTGACTCATGGATGGGCTCTTGCTTTGTGTGCATCAGTATTTCACTTAGTTTCCTAGATCCTGCTGCTACTTCACAGCCCCTGGTGACTGCACTGATGTGCAGCCACCCTCCTGCCTGAACCCGTCCCCAGGCCTGTAGCAGCCGCTCCACGCTGTGGCTGTAGCGAGCTGACTCCTCTGGCGTTCAGCTCCTCTGCTCTTGTAACCACCGTGCCTGCCTAGTGCTGTGCGAAAATACGCACACCGCTTGGTGGGTTGGTGTTACTGACATCCATGAACTTACAAAACTACAGAGAGGAGTATGGTTCTTAAAGGTCAATTTCTGACACATACAGAACACTTGGACACAAAAGATACAGTAAAAGCATGCATGGATGTCACCGACTCCTGTATGTTACTGCTCTGGCCGACTGACTGTCGCGGGGATACAGCAGAGCAAAAGTGATGTGTAGACAACAAAAATTGCTAGTCAGCAGTAGGGACTAGTGTCTGTGCAGGATTCATAACAAAACATGAATGCCTTCATCTCTCATATAGATACAAGTGAAGACAGTTTGTGTCTTTTTCTGCTTTTCCCCACCAATACTTGTATATTCAGGTGTTCTATTAAAAAAAGTTTTTGTTTTTTTTTTTTTAATCACAAGTGTCAGTCATCAGGTGATCTGTCATTCAGGACTACTTCTGTGCATATATTCTCTCTAATAAGGCTTTTAACTGTACATGTTGGTCCCTCTGTGTCTTTATTTTTCATCTTTTAATAATATAACAGTTTTTCTTCTACAGCACATCCCTGTGATATGTTTGATCCTCTTAGCTCAGCACTACTTTCTTACTTGATCCCTGGAAAGAAACAAGTCCAAGTGGTCATCTACAAGAGCTTAGCTTCTTAGCCCATGCACCCCATCAGCTAACTTCTACAGGCTGTGCTTTTAGGTGTGTTGCTGGGAGCTCATAGTTTCCACAAGGCCTTTTAGCTTGGCTGACTGGCTGTGGCACTGCATAAGTTAGAATTGCATTCCCTAGAGTTGGTAAAGCCATTGCCATCCTGTACAGTTTCAGTGACTTTGACTGACATAACTAGAACTGGGCTGTGGCCTAGTGTTCAGGAAGAGGCAGGGTAAGTCAATCAGGCTGTAACTGTTTTTCTTCAGAGAAGTCATATTTTTTTGCTTGCTATGCTGAATGGTTGCATTGCATTGAGTTACAGCAAATGCATAGGAAAAAGAAAAGAACAAGTGAGAAAGGATTTCCATCTGTCTTATGTTGGTTTTGTTTGTCTTTAAATGGCAGATGCTTTCTTTACCTGTCGAAAGAATGTGCTTCTGGCGAAGAGCACGTCCACCCAGATAGAAGACGTCTTTGCTGCCCCCAGAGGAGGATCAGTCCCAGAAGAGCAAGAAGCCCTTCTCCAGCAGTGGTTGGAGGAAGGAGCTGGGAATTTGCCAACCAGTGAGAGTGCTCCAGCAGTGGGGAAAGTATCAGTTACACTCACTAATGACTGGTTAGAAGGTACAGAGCTATTGATGACTAGCCTCAGTGACCTGAATTCGGCTCCAGAAGTCACCCAGCATTCTGGTCAGCAGCTCACAGAGCTGCACGCCTTGGTTTCTTCAGAACCACAAGATCATGCAGTGACTGAACCGTCAAAATTACCAGCAGAGGAGTCAGTGCCTGTAGCAGGTGGTGACCCTTGGGCAGCTGTGGTGCCACAGACGGATCATCAGATAGCTGGCTGTGCTGCTGTCCATGTAGAAGTGCAGAATGAAGACCCAGCTGTGCTGGCCTGGAGTTTAGCGTGTGATGCAGAGACAGTTCCAACAGAGCCCCCAGCCTGGCCTGTTCAGGCTGCGGTACAATTTTGTCCTCTCCCGACAGAGGTACCCTACCATGGTCAGTAGTAGCAGCTCTGAATCTAATGTTCTGTTTGGGATTTGCATGTGTAGTGAATGTGGTCAGGTTATTGTGTCTGGGTTTGCTGTCAGTAGAACATTGATTGTATCTGTCCATGCAGAATTGACAGGATCTGCTAGTGAAAACTGCAAAGCGGGTTTTTGCTGAGGGAGGGCTGGTCACAGCTAGTAGTCTCTAGGCTATTAGACCATCTGATCTGACCATCAATATATATTCATTTCCCAGGAACTCTTCCCAAGTGCTGGCTTTATATAAAAAGCAGCCAAAAGCTGGTCGAGTGTTTCAGTATGCTTGACTCCAGTCTTCTGTTATGCCATCCCCATTGACAGCTATCCAAAGGCATCCAAAAAGAGCACCTGAAAACCAGAGCACAGAGGCTAGAACACCATAGCTTAGAGAATGAGAATGGCTATTTTCTGGTTCCTAGGAGAACAAATGTAGCCAGCATGGCTGTAACCTGGCTTTTTGTCTCTTGCCTGTAGAACTTTTATGGAGAGAATGGGAGGATCTTTCTGTCCAGCCCTGTGTGCTAGAGCAGGTCTCGGAAAACACTCCTCTCTTTGAATTTCGAGTCATGTCTTACAACATCCTTGCCCAGGACCTGGTGGAGCAGGGCCTTGATCTCTACCTACACTGTCATCCAGACATCCTGAACTGGAACTACCGTCTTCCAAATATTTTGCAGGAGATCCAGCACTGGGATCCTGATGTAAGTATGACCAAGCCTTTCCCACATCAGTCTCACCAGAATTTGAATTCCTTGTTTGATCTAAAAGCATTAAAAAAAAAAAAAAGTGTGGAGAGGAAGTCCTAGGAAGATACAACCTGCTTGGTATCTGAACACTGATTCCTCTGAGAGTGTTTGAGGCCTTGTGCATACAGTTTTTTTGGTGTCCATCTTGCTTTGATTGTGTTACTGTAGAAACTAGTCATACTTTGATAGCAGGGCTTAACTTCTTTAAACAGCAAAAGTAGAGGAAGAAGAGAGAATGTGTGTTTGGGGAGGAAAGGGCCGGGTTTACAAGGCAGCACAGGAGGGGAAGCCTGCATAGATGAGACCCATGACTTTCTCTATTCCTTGAGTCCTCTTTATGTGATGAAGGATCTTCTGCCTCATCACCAGAAAACAGAATGATAAGCTAATGTGACCCAGAAAGTTATTGCTCTCTCTCTCTCTCTCTCTGGAAAGTACAGGAGAGAGTTGCAAGTGATGACCTTTCTTGTTGCAGGGTTGGTATGCAAGTGCACTTTTCCACTTTCTTCCTTCCCTAAAATAGGGTAACTAGGAAATACTGGTGGAGTGAGTGAGGTCTCTGCCTCCCTTCCAGGTTCTGTGTCTCCAGGAGGTGCAAGAGAACCATTACTGGGAGCAGCTGGAACCCATGTTCAAGGAGATGGGTATGTCCTGCTTTTGTGTGTCTGTACCTCCAGCTCATGGGACTGGCCAAGCAGTGCTTCCTGCTCAACCTTTCCAAAGCACCCGGTCTTGAGAGAGCTCTTCCTGTTTGTCGAGCGGCTGCCGGCCCTACTTCTGAACTGTCTGCCTAGACCTTTACCCTTTCTTTTGTAACTGATCTTTCTCAGAGTTGACAGGTCAGAGTAACAAAACTGAGAGAGTCCTAGTAGGACAAGGAGAGAGAAAATATCCTCAATGATAAATGGTAAACTGTGATTATTGGGACAGAATTGGGTATAATGCTGTACCCAGATGTAGTAGGAGCCTCTTCTGCTACACAGACTTGCTGAGCTCCCCAGCTGAAGGGGGAAGCCTGAGATAGTGACCAGATAAACCTTTGCTGGTTTCTTTTCAGGCTTCGCATGCTTCTATAAGCGGAGAACTGGGACAAAGACAGATGGCTGTGCAGTGTGCTATAAGCACAGCAGGTTCCAGCTCATCAGCTTCAGCCCCATAGAATACTTCCGGCCCAGCGTGGATGTCCTCAATCGGGATAATGTGGGCTTGGTGCTGCTGCTACAGCCTCTGCTCCCGGAGGGCCTAGACCTGAAGGCAATCAGTCCTTTGTGTGTGGCCAACACTCATATCTTGTTCAATCCTCGGCGGGGAGATATCAAACTGGCCCAGATGGCCTTGCTCCTAGCAGAGATAGACAAGATTGCAAAAACTGCTGAAGGCAGCTACTATCCTGTCATCTTGTGTGGAGACTTGAACTCTGTACCTGATTCTCCACTCTACAAATTCATCCGCAACGGTGAACTTTCCTACCGTGGGATGCCAGCCTGGAAGGTAGGTGCCCGCCAGAACTGGGGTTTGGTATCTTTATTGCATGCTACTAGAGAAATGCATGGCTGCGTTCTTTCTCTCGTGAGGAATTAGTCCAGATATTGAATTCAGTTATTCAGCAGTCTTCCCCCGTGCCTCCAGCACTGCTGGGAAAAGAAGTGGACAAATGTGTGCACATTGATTCCACCACTGCTCTTTTGGTTTCTCTTGAGGCAGACCAGTGCTAATAGACCACTTAATTTCAGGTCCTGGTTCTCCCTTGCTATGGGATTTTTGTGCCTGGGTGACTGGAGGTGTAGGGGAGTACAACTCCACCAGGGCTTACTGAAATTTTATGTGGATGTTTGATCTGAAAACAATTTGAAATGGGCACCTATGCTAGAGTCTTTTGTGGTTACCTGTTACTGCATATCCATGATCAACTACATCATTGGCATTCAAGCTAAATAATCAGTTCAATAATAGCTGCCTGCAAAGTGTCTTGTCAGGTGACTTTTAGCTAATTGTGTCCATCCCCCACAGCTGAAGGTTTATTATATCTGCACCATGTTCTGAGTAGCTTAATTCATGGCTTTCTGTGAGGGCATTCTCCTGTCTTGCTCTTGGCAGGTTATATATGTACATTGTCTATAGCTTGCGAAAGTTCTGCTCTGTGTTGCTGATGTTCCCTTTCCTGTTTCGGGCCTCTTGTAGGTGTCTGGTCAGGAAGACTTTTCCCAGCAGTTGTATTCACGGAAGCTGCTGGCCCCACTGTGGCCGAGCTCACTAGGTGTGACGGACAACTGCCAGTATGTTACCCTGTGCCAGCCAAAGAAACCAGGTGAGCTCCAGTGTGCACTGAGAATGTGCGTTTGCTGAGGATGGACGGTTTGTGAGCCTTACTGCCTCTCTGAGTAGCTTGGGCATGTGTTGCATGATTCTCTTCTATCCATTTCCTTTGTTTATGAATTAAATTTAATTTTTCTGGAGACTATTGCTGTAGCCCAATTTCTGCCATTTTCTTTCTCTAGTCAGGAGCTGAGTGTTCCCTACCAGTACCCATTGCTCTGCGTATCTCTGTCATATTCCCAGACTTACACTTCTGTGCAGTTGTACACCATGTTCAGCAGCCACAGCTTTCAGCTGCAGATGTTTGTGGGAGCGGTTTTGGGCAGTGTTTGCACACCACCATTAGGAAATCATTCCTGAGAGCCCAGTTACAATCATGACTGTTCTCTGCTGTCCTTAGAGAGGATTAAAAAAAGGAGCCCACACTAAATAGCTTTTGTTAGGATCTTGAATATAGAACATACATTCAACCTGATCTCCAGAACTGTTTTTTCTTTTTTAGCAGACATTTCCTTGAGTTGCACACTAACTGATCTGCTCAAAAGTCTCGAACTTGTCATGTCTCAGAGGGAACATTCTTAATTTATTTCATCAAGGTGCCAACCATGACTGTTACATTAGCTGAAGGAACAGCAATAACTGTGTTCTGTTCTTCTGCATTTATGCATCTGTTCCATTCTACATTTAGGTTATTAAGTGATTTCCATTCTCATAGTATCAGAGTGCTTGGACACAAAAACTTCTCTCAAACTGAAGAGATCTAAAGGTCTAAAGAGTATGCAGATGTTCCCTGTAGATGTGACTTTGCTGCAGTTATTTTCTTCATTTAAACTTACATTTTTCTCTGCAGGCAGGCGTAAGTACAGCCGGGACTTCCTGCTCCAGTTTCATTTTTGTGATGTTGCCTGTGAACGACCACCACAGCTGGTCCTCTTGGAAGGTGTGACAGATGCTAAGCCAGGTATTAATGGGAGATTTTTCATCTTATGAGTCTTCTAGCTTGATTTTGCTGAAAACATGAGGCGGAGGTAATGGCTGGTGAGAAAAGGGGAAGGCAGAAGGATGCCTTCAGTGGCTGTGTGATTATTAATGGACTCCATGAGAGTTCAGAGGAATACAATCTTACCACCCTCATACACACTGGCTGTGTTCCTTGAGATGCACTGAGATTCAGCCTCTTGGAGGCTGTTTCTTGTAAAGTGAAATATATATTTTATTTTATTTTATTTTATT
>NW_010303838.1:0-221 GCF_000700745.2 Antrostomus carolinensis
GGGGTGGATAACAGCAGGGAGAGGTAGGGACTGCACCAGGGCTCGATGGGACCGGACCGGGAAGCAGAGGGGGCTCACCGGGGACCGAGGGAGCGGCGGGACCGTACTGGGGAGCGGAAGGGACTCACCGGGGCTTGAATCGTTTCCAGAAAAAAATTATTTTGGAATATCGCGGTTTTTTTCTTTTACCCGTTTTTCCCCTTTTTTCGTTCTTTTCCTTT
>NW_010303839.1:0-442 GCF_000700745.2 Antrostomus carolinensis
AACGGGAGCGCGGGCAGAAGAGCCCTGACCGGAGAGAACTTCCTTCGGGCCGTTATCTGTCGTTCCTCCAGGGTTTTTCAAAGCAGTGAGATAAGCAAGTCAAGAAGAAGAGAGAAACCAGGAGATGGGGGAACAGAGAGCGCGGAGGAGGAGGGCAGGGACTGGGGAAGCAGAGATGGAGAAGCGGGACGGAGCTCGAAACCGCTGCGCCGTCCCAGAGAGGGAAGGGAGAAAAACCGAAGTGAGCGAGACCCTTGAGAAATGCCCTAAAACGCAGCGAGATGGTGGAATCTTTGTTTAATTGTTGCTGTAATCTTTACACGCTGCCATACAAAACCTCGCAGGACTGGGAAGCAGCGGCAACTAATTAAAGTTTGAAAGTAGATCTCTGCTTTGCTATCAACACACTTCTAACAATCCCAGGTTCCAGTATAGGCTGGGG
>NW_010303840.1:0-1463 GCF_000700745.2 Antrostomus carolinensis
TCCCCAGGCTGCGCCTTCGTCAAGTTCCAGAGCCACGCGGAGGCCCAGGCCGCCATCGCCGCCCTCCATGGGAGCCGCACGCTGCCGGTGAGACGGGCACTGCCGGGCACGGCGCCTTCCTCACCACCAGCATCATCCTCACCACCACCACCATCATCCTCACCACCACCATCATCCTCATCATCCTCACCACCATCCCCACCATCACCCCCAGCACCATTCTCACCGCTATCATCCTCATCGTCCCTCTCATCATCCTCACCATCATCCCCTTCATTGTCTACCATCATCTCCTTCATCATCCCCTTCATCCTCTCCACCATCATCACCCTCATCGTCACCCTCATCATCCTCACCATCATCCCCTTCATTATCCCCTTCTTTGTCCCCCATCATCATCCCCGTTATCATCCTCATCATCATCCCATCATCCTCACCACTGTCCACACCATCATCCCCTTCATCCTCATCATCATCCATCTTCATCATCATCATCCTACCATCATCCCCTTCATCCTCTCCATCATCATCCTCATCGTCATCCCATCATCCCCACCACTGTCCACACCATCATCCTCATCATCATCCATCCTCATCATCATCATCCCACCATCATCCCCTTCATCCACCTCATCCATCCTCATCATCATCCCATCATCCCCACCACTGTCCACACCATCATCCTCATCATCATCCATCCTCATCATCATCATCCCACCATCATCCCCTTCATCCCCATCATCACTCCACCCCCATCCCCACCCACCCTGTTAACACCTTTGGGTGGTCCCATCAACCCGAGGTGGGTGGGTGGGTGGTCAGCAGGTGGGTGGGTGGTCAGCAGGTGGGTGACATGTCCATGTCCCCTGGCAGGGGGCCTCCTCCAGCCTGGTGGTGAAGTTTGCAGACACGGAGAAGGAGCGGGGGCTGCGGCGGATGCAGCAGGTCGCCGCTGGGCAGGTTCAGCCCCATCGCCCTCCAGTTCGGGGCCTACAGCGCCTACACGCAGGCGGTAGGGTGGGGACACCAGGGTGGGGACACCAAGGGTGGGGACACCCAGGTGGGGACACAGGATGGGTCACGGGAGGTGTTGGATCACCCAATGGTTCAGTGTGAGGTTGTTGGGGTGATGGGTGTCTGGTGATGGACACTGGGAGATGATGAACCCCAACCACCATCACCACCACCCTTGGTGGCAGATGGGGACATTGGGTGATGGGTGTTGGGGTGATGGACTTTGTGGTCCAGAATGGGGTAACAGGAGGGTGATGGAGCCCGTGATCCAGGATAGGGGGGTACAGGGAGCTGGTGGACCCCGTGGTCCAAGGTGGGGTCATTGGATGATGGGCATGAGGAGCTGGTGGCTCTTCACACTCGTGGATGGGGACACTGGGGTGTTGGGGTGACTGTCATGGAGAGATGATGGATCTCCATGGGGTGATGAGTGTTGGGGTGACCATCAT
>NW_010303840.1:1580-1823 GCF_000700745.2 Antrostomus carolinensis
GGGACGCGGGTGCCCGACACTGTCCCCTCAGCTGAGGCAGCAACAGGCAGCCTTGGTGGCCGCCCACTCGGCCTACCTCAGCCCCATGGCCACCATGGCCGTCCAGATGCAGCACATGGGGACGGTCAACCCCAACGGGCTCATCGCCACCCCCCTGCCCCCCTCCTCAGGTAGGTGACATCTGGCACGGGGTGGGGACATGGGGGCACCTGGGGATGGGGGGACACCAGGGATGGGGGACAT
>NW_010303841.1:0-276 GCF_000700745.2 Antrostomus carolinensis
ATCATCCACCCCCACCCATCATCTCCCCCCACCCATCATCCCTGTAGCACCCACTCCATGGTGGTTCTCACCGAAATTCGGGGCGACCACCCACCAAACCGAAGGAGATGAAATCGGCGCCGCTGGTTTTCCGTTGGCCATTGTAGAGGAGAAGACCTAATAGGGTGACAGTGGGTCAGGTAGGGTGATGTCCAAGCCAAAGGGGTGGGGGTCACATCATGGGGGACCCCAAAATATCACCAGGATGGAGGAGAAACCCCCTGATAAGTTGAGGGG
>NW_010303841.1:361-571 GCF_000700745.2 Antrostomus carolinensis
ATCAGCAGATGTAGGTGCCACTCCTGGTGTCCTGGCACATGCCACTGTTCTGGGGAGGGGTTGGGAGGTGACATGGGTGTCAGCCATGGGTGGGGATGGGTGGTGATGGGTCCCATCACCCTCACCATCCTCACCTGGCATGGTTCATCCTGGCAGGTGGGATGGGAGGGAGGGAAGGGAGGATGGAGGGGACATGGTGGGGGGGACATG
>NW_010303842.1:0-300 GCF_000700745.2 Antrostomus carolinensis
GGGCCACCAGCAGTTGAGTGTCACCCAACAACGCGGCTGCCTCTACCAGGCGTCCGCCGTCGAGCTCCGTGGCTTCCAGCAGGACCTCAGCAGCCTGCGACGCCTGGCCCAGACTCTCCGCCCCGCCATGCGCCGGGTGAGCCCCCCAACCTTCCTCCTGATGGGTCTCCTTGTCCCCTGCACTCAGCCAAGCTCACTGTCCCCCTGTCATTTGAACCAATAATGTCCCTTTCTGGCCAAGAAGGCCACCAGTGTCCTGGGGTACATTGAAAAGAGCGTGGGCAGCAGGTCAAGGGAGGT
>NW_010303843.1:0-260 GCF_000700745.2 Antrostomus carolinensis
GGACAGAGCTCTAAGAGCTGTCAGCACTGTCCCTTCCACACCCTGCCCCACACTTCTGCTTGTGGGGTGGGGACTGGGCAGAAGCCCCCCAAGCAACTCACAGGGCTCCTGACTCCATCGCTCCCAGTCCTGCAGGCAGTGGTTGTGGGCTCTGCTGGGACCCCCCATGCTGATGTCCCCCCGCTGTGTCCCCTGTTACCCGCAGTGGGACCTGGTGTGTGCCTCGCGCTGGATGGTGCCCCTGGAGCAGAACACCCACT
>NW_010303843.1:288-527 GCF_000700745.2 Antrostomus carolinensis
GTGACAGGTAAGTGGGTGTCCCTGGGGTGACCTCCCCCCCAGGGCAGAGTGGCACTATGCCCAGCGCCTCTCATGGCACATCCCCTGGGCAGGTTTGGCCGCCGTCCCACCTTCGTGGTGTCCCTGGTGCTGGCGGTGCCCCTGGGCCTCGGCGTGGCACTGGCCGTGGACTTCGTCATGGTCCTGGTCACACGACTGCTCTTCGGGGCAGCGCTGGCCGGAGCCTTCCTCTCCCTCTA
>NW_010303844.1:0-2963 GCF_000700745.2 Antrostomus carolinensis
GTGCCCAGCCTGTAGCGCTGCATGGGGTTGCATGTCATCTCCAAGAGTCTACTTCTGTGTACTTATGACAAACTGAGTTAATTTTCTACTTAATTTGTGACCACACATTTCATCTTACAGGAACAAGAGATATATTAAAGTATAAACTAATAGCTTAACCTGAATTCTATATTTCTACTTGAGAATAAGATTTTATATATTATTATTTTTTTTTTAATAGTTCACATTCAGAGGCATTGAAAAACTATCTCAAAAGGTACTACAAGAACTTTTCATTTGTGTGACAACGCTTCAGTACTGAAGAGAGCTACAGGGGTTGTTTCTGTGAGAAGATGCCAGCAGCTTCCCCCATGTCCCATAGAGCCAATGCCAGTCAGCTCCAAGACAGACCTGCCACTGGCCAAGGCTGAGCCCATCAGCAAGGATGGTAGCACTTCTGTGATAACATATTTAAGAAGAGGAAAGAACTGCTGCACAACAGAGGTCAGAGGGGAGAAGTGTGAATACATGAGAGAAACAACACTGCAGACACCAAGGTCAATGAAGAAGAAGGAGGAGGAGGTGCTCCAGGTGCCAAAGAAGAGATTACACTGCAACCTATGGTGAAGACCATGGTGAGGTAAGTGGCCCCCCTGCAGCCCATGGAGGTCCACAGAGGGGCAAATATCCACTCTGCAGCCTGTGGAGGACCCCATTCTAGAAAAGGTGGATGTGCCTGGAGGAGGCTGTAACCTTATGGGAAGCCCGCACAGGGGGAGGCTCCTGGCAGGACCTGTGGCCCCCATGGAGAGAGAAGCCCAGGCTGAAGCAGGTCTTCTGATAGGACTTGTGGCCCCACGGGGGACCCATGCTGTAGCAGTCCATTCCTGAAGGGCTGCACCCTGTGGAAAGGACCCACAATGGAGCACTTTGTGAAGAATCAATGGGAAGGAGCCACACTGGAGAAGTTCATGGAGGACTGTCTCGCGTGAGAGGAACTCCACACTAGAGCAGGGGAAGAGTGTGAGGAGGAAGGAGTAGTAGAGATGACATGTGATTAACTGACCTCAACTCCCATTACTCATCCCCCTGCACTGCACAAGGGGAGGAAGTAGAGAAAATTGGAAGTGAAGTTGAGCCGGGCAAGAAGTGGCGGGGAAAAAAAAAGGGTGGGGGGGAACATGTTTTAAAATTTGTTTTTATTTTTCATTATCCTACTCTGACTTTTGACTGGCAATAAATTAAATTAATTTCCCTGAATTGAGTCTGTTTTGCCCATGACAGTAACTGGTGAGTGATCTCCCTGTCCTCATCTCCAACCTTCAGCCTTTCATCATATCTTCTCTCCTCTGTCTTGATAAAGGTGGGGGAGCAGGGTGGGTACAGCATGGTAGAGCAGCTTGCTGGGCACCTAGCATCCAGCCAATATCAACCCAGCAGAGTCTCAAATCTTTCAATAAGGAGACAGAACAGGTGCTTAATATCTGGCATCATTTGAAGACAGGATGTGTGATTGTCTGACCATTCTTATACATAAATACAGAAGGGTATGTTCTGCCTACTTATTGCATGACCTATATTGCACATACTTGCAATTGTAATTTTCTTAGCAATCACCTTATTAGTGCAGAAATGCAAGATTTGTGTGAAAATAATGTGCAGACAATAGAATATTGGTCCTTAAGACATAAAATTGGTCTACTGTAATCTAGAGACAGACTCACAGAGTAGCAGAGACTTGAACTCTCCATGCAAGACTCCACTACCTGTTTTAGTCTTGACATTCCAAAACCCAATGTCTGAAATAAAACAACATCCACCAGAAAAAATCTACCAAAAGCACACGTGCTGACACATTATTATAATAGGAGTCACTAAATGCATCTTCAGGTTAATTTTTACAAAGAATCTGAAGCCACTATAAGAAGATGAGGACACACAGAATACCACTAGAGCATTTTTACTCTCTGCTGATAAAATGATTGCATCTTTTTGAAAATCTCTTGGTGCTGAGATTTTGTTTTTTTAAAAAAGCCTATGTTTGAAAAAAATTGAATCAAGGCATTGATATTTCAGAAGATACTGTTCGTATCTTTTCCTTCTTTTCAGAGAGAATGTTTAGCTCCCAAGGAAAAAGTCGGCAACAATGAAGTCAAAAGAGGGAAAGCTTTGGAGGTTAGATCACATTCTCTCCCATATGTACACTAAAAAAGGCTGTTAACTTCAGGAGTTGTGTGTGTTTGTGTGTATATATGGGGATTTTATCTGTCTCACTGAAAAGGACAAGCTTTGTAGATGTTGCAAAACTGTTTCATTGAAATGTTATTCCACATTTGTCCAATATTTTTATTGCATGATACACCTATGCACACACTGACATACATAGTTTAGGCAACTGAGATAATTACAGTAATGTTCTACAGGCAAAAGGTCTCAGCCTGGAGAGACTATCAGTTCAAAACATTTAAACTTGCACCAAATACCAAAGGTCAGTTTGGTGTCTTTGTGCTACAGGTGGAAATCTTTCCCTGCACAACATCAGGTACAATAAGGATGTTGAACATCAGGACTGAGATACTTCACCAGAGCTGTAACTTGTAGAGCTCTTGCATGTGTTATGCATGTACCCTGACTGTACTATTAATTAAGAAAAAGAAAAATGAAAAGAAAAATGAAAAGAAAAATGAAAAGAAAAATGAAAAGAAAAAGAAAAAGAAAAAAAATAAAAAGAAAAAGAAAAAGAAAAAGAAAAAGAAAAAGAAAAAGAAAAAGAAAAAGAAAAAGAAAAAGAAAAAGAAAAAGAAAAAGAAAAAGAAAAAGAAAAAGAAAAAGAAAAAAAAGAAAAAGAAAAAGAAAAAAAAAGAAAAAGAAAAAAAAGGAAAAGAAAAAACATTATAGAGTAAACTTTGGATTCATACAAAGCATTCCATATGAAAAGCAATAGAAAGCTTTTCATAAAGTCAGGGTGTAACTCTGCTCCTGCT
>NW_010303844.1:2989-67063 GCF_000700745.2 Antrostomus carolinensis
CCATGAGACAGCTAATACCCAACCATAGATATTAAAATGTGTTTTCTTTGGAGATGAAAGACTTGTATACGAAAGTAATCACCTGTCAGTCTTTTACTATCACAAAATAGGTTATTGTATGAGATAGAATCACAGAATCACAGAATGTTGGGGATTGGAAGGGACCTCGAAAGATCATCTAGTCCAATCCCCCTGCCGGAGTAGGAACCTAAACAATTTTACACAGGAAGGCGTCCAGGCGGGTTTTGAATGTCTACAGAGAAGGAGACTCCACAACCTCCCTGGGCAGCCTGTCCCAGTGCTCTGTAACCCTCACTGTAATGTAGTTTTTTCTCAAGTTTAAGCAGAACCTCCTGTGTTCCAGCTTACACCCATTGCTCCTTGTCCTATCGTTGGGCATCACTGAGAAGAGCCTGGCTCCATCCTCATGACATTTGCCCTTAACATATTTGTAAACATTAATTAGGTCTCCCCTCAGTCTCCTCTTTTCCAAGCTAAAGAGACCCAGCTCCCTCAGCCTTTCCTCATAAGGGAGATGCTCCACTCCCTTAATCATCTTCGTGGCTCTGTGCTGGACTCTCTCAAGGAGTAGAATATAGAGTATAATAGAATATTATAGAATAGAATAGTAATATTAGAATAGAATATTATAGAATATTAGAATAGAATATTAGAATAGAATATTATAGAATATAATAGTATAGAATATAGAGTAATAGAATATAGAGTATTCATACAACAACAAACAAAATTTAAAAAGAGAAGGAAAAAAAAGCCATGTTGTTGTGATTTTTTTTTTCTCTGAAGTCAAATAACTCAGTCTTTGCTTTGCCATTGCTCCCATCCTACCTCTATCTCTGTCCTATGTAAAATCTGGGATTCCTTGGGCTCTCTTCTTTTCCTAAACCGTCTTACAAATTGTGCTATATTTATCCTTGCTATGAATTTCCTTTCTCCATGTGTTTCAATACCTTGTCTCTTTCACATTTTTCTGAGACCTTCTGTAAATCAATATACTCTTTAGAGAAGCTAACTGCTATTAACAAGCAGAAAAGTCTTTGGGCTAAGTTGCCACAGGTTACTTGGACTCCAGGGACTAGCTCTACCTGCTTTTGAACACTAACAAATCAAAACAATCCTTAGTCTTGCTTTTGTCAGGAATCAGTTGTAGGGAGACTTAAAAGTGCAGTATGCCTTTCTCAAATCACTCTGTTAGCCACTAAGGATGAAGTCACTTCTTGCATTTAAGCTCTAGACAGTGTAGCAACAATCAGATAAACAAGTGCATGTCTATGGCTGGTAACAGTCATATCAGAGATATCACCTATGTTTTCATTGGCAGCAAAACCATAAGGTTTTATTTCCAGTTAGGCTAAATGATGTGCAGTCACACCAGTGTGAGAGCTTCATAGTTGAGATGAAGGGTAAATGAAACTTATATGTCAGCACATATCATGTCTATAAATGGCTTAGGAAGGAACAGTCTCAAGATGGTTGAAAGGTGTACACATACATAGGATCGTTATTTTTGCTTATGACCATCAATGGGATTTAATCCATTGTAGAAAGAGAGTTACAGTGGCTTTTAAATACTTTAAAATATGGGGAGTCAGAAGCAGTAGTAGGCATCTCTGTATATTTTTTTAAATATAGGAATGGAGAAAGCAACAAGTGGACTGTTATATTAAATGTGTGAGCTATGAAGGCAGAAGAAGATCATGCTTAAATTGAGTGCCAGAGCAGCTAAAGTACAATCTCTGCATATTTTCATTTTGCTTATGAATAAAAGTAAAACCAAAACAATTCATAACAAACAAAAAAAAAATACATGTTCTAAAAAAATCACAGAAATTCTGTTTGTGCTCCAACTCTTGTTTTAATGTAGCTGAAATTTCCTCCATGGTTAGAAAACAGTATGGATAATATAGAAAGGAGAACTAGAGTACATGCATACGTGTGAAGAAATATTTTATTTTCACTTTCTAAATGTCTGTAAAAATCAATGTACTCTTTTTATGACTCTTCTATTTAAAAATTGAAGTCATGCTATGTTTGTTTGAAGTGCTCTGTATTTTCCTCTGGCATACAAGAGAGAATCAAGGGATATGTTCCATTCTACTGAATTTGGAGGATTGCTTTGATTCTGTTTGTTTAGTTTTTCTATTTCCAGCTAGCAAAATACCCATCAATTTCCAGCCATGTCACTGATGGCTCCTGAGGCTTGATCATACCAGCTGGTTGGGAACTTTCTCATTATAGTACAAGTAAATAACCATTAGATGTTATTTTCATACTGTGAATGTATTTTACACTGTGGCTTTTCTATAAGTTTAGCAGATCCACTGGATATTTTGTGTTTTCACTCTACAAAGCACTTTTTGTGGCACATGTAGACTGCTATCAGCTTTACTTCTGCCAAGCTATCTGTGGCTCTCTTTTTAGCCATTAACAAAATGTTTATGATTCTGAGCTCAATAACAGTAAGAAAAAATATTTTCTTGCTGAATGTGTAGTGAAACATTACTGTTTCTTCATTAACCGTTTTTTCCTGTAGCCCAGAAAGTTTACTATATCTTAATATGGTACCTGATCAACATTCAAGGCTGGAGCCTAAAGTTACTCTGTACTGAGATGTACAAATCTCTGTCACTGATGCTCAGATCTATCAATAGCATATATCCCCCAAGCTGCAGACAGTAATGAACTCATAAAAATAATGCTTGAAAGAGGCACATTTTAGAGCTTGTGTAGGTATCTTCCCTCAGCACACACACCCCACTGGTATTCTTAGTTTTTCAGGATTTTTAAAAGACTTTTTGAAAGACTAAAACACTGAAGGCTTCTCCATAAATACTTTCTTATTCTTCTGTGCTTTCATACCAGATTCATTTTTTTCTGATATTCAGAGGAGGATGTGGAGAAGGAGGGTGAGGAAACAAGCAAAGTACTCACACTGGTCTGTATTTACCATGGAGAAGACAGGCCAAAAAATAGCACCTTTTTCTTCATGTTTTGTGGTGGACTTCTTGTCTTCATGTTTTGTGGTGGACTTCCAACTGTTCCATGCTTTCAGTTGAGACCAAGAAAGCCCCTCTCACTGTGTATGGATCTTATCCCTGTTGCAGGAAGATCCATACTACGTGAGGTTTGGTTACTGTGCCCAAAGCATGTGCTCTGTTAGGTAACTGTGGCTTAAGACTATTCAGCTCCTTGCAAGGCTTTGAGCTTTACGGAGAACTACTTTCTGTACCCAGAAGATATCACATTGCTATATATGCATTTTTTACTACTGAACTTTGAGAAAACAGGATCTGACCTTTAAATATTGTTCACAAGTTGTCTTGACTCACCATGTTACTGAAGTATGAATCTTAAACTGGTACAAACACACCTTTGGGATAGTCAGGGATTTAAGTTACTCTAATGCAAGTATTTCTTTAGAAGACATTACAATCAAAGTCAAGGATATTTTCTTCTTGTTTAGCCAGTCTTAATTTCTTTCACATTACTCCTGTGAACTATGTATTTTACTGTGTACATAAAATACTTTCAGGTCTCCAATCTATTGTTTGGATCACGTTGACTAGTTATTCAAAGAAAAGACGTCTGAGACTGAGATGTTAAATAAATGATGAAAAATGCTTAAGCAAAGCAGTGAAATCAAGTTTTGGCCGAGAAATTATTGTGAACAGCAAACACTATTTTTCCTGGAATAGGGCTCTGAGGAATACCAACAGCCAGGTTTCAGTTTGGTTGGTGAATAAGTCATTTATTTCTTTACAGAGATTACCATTCCTCCTGACGTTGTTTGTTTGTTCTACAGTCTTTGTACCTAATAATCTAATATCTCACACAGTTCCCTGATGTAGTCAAATCTCAGCAGAATGATTCCTTGCTTTTTCTTTCCTTCAGAAATTATTCTTCTATGAGCTGTATTTCTTTTACCTCATTACTCTTTTCTATTTAGACTAGCATTTCTCTCTTGCCAATTCTTTTATATTATATTTGTTATACTGCATTTGCAGAATAACTTTATACTCTTGCCATCCATGACCACTTTTTTTCATTGTACCCTATGCTCCCTCATAGCACTGCTCTGAGTTTGTTTTTTCAGAGGGTCTAAATAGGGCAATATTGAGAAACATGCGAAGACCAATTGTAGGTCAGTAATGCATTCAGTACTGCTTATTACTTCACCTGTTAGTATCTCTTAAATTTTGGAGGAAGTGTAATTATTATTCTTAATTTTAACTAATTTTTAATCATGGGTCACTTAGCACTTATTTTGATTAATCACCCTGTGGAATACTTAAACCCCAAAACCTGCACACCCAACACTCACTAGTGGAGTCATAATGCCAGAAAAATTAATTCTGTAATTGACATATCTAATCAACTGAGCATGGTGTTGCTTAATCTGCTCTGGCAGTAGCTTTGCACCATTGTGTTCAAATCTAATGTAATGACAATGAAAATATTTCTAAGTACATGCAGTTGTGCTAAAGAAGCAGTACTGCCCTTTTCCTTACGTTGTGTATTTCACATTCTGGGTGGAATTTTGACAAATAAAAATTACTAAGTAGCACTATATTTTGTGTTTGATGTAAAGGGAAACTTAAATCAATAGACTATTTTCATAATATTATTCATTATTTCTCTGTATTTGGATCTAATCTGAATAAATTCCCAAATAGTATACTATCCTGAATACAAACTGTTACTTTTATGTGCATTATGCAGCTTCATGTAGCCTCTTCCAACTGACAAAAATCCAAATGGTACTTTGCCAACCATGGATGGTTGAGGACTAAGATAGAAATGAGAAGAGACAGAGAAGCCTAAATTATTTTCCTTTTGTGGGATCATCCTCTTGGTCTCCCAAGCAAACTGGAAATAAGTGTCATATTTAAAGATACCTTTACCCTATTTGTAGTCACAACTGACCTGGTGTATAGGCTGTTTTAAGTATGTGTCTATGTTCAGCTACAAACATTGAGAAGATGATGAAAAATTCCGCCTATAACAGAAACTGAATTAAATTGTTCTCAAGAGCATTTCAGCAGGGATTCTGCTCTTAAACAGTCCGTTGGTGACAAAATTCATGAGAGAGAAAGTTGTGAGGTCTGATACTACCCTAGCAATGCCTACTGTAGGGAATGCTAGGGATGTATGGGCAGAACTGAGCCTAGAAGCTTGCAGTAACTACAGCAAGACAGCTGAGGGGTTCAATATCTCATCAGCATCGAAGTCCTCTGCTGCATTGTGATATTGAAGAATAGCTCACAAAAAATCTGTCAGTAGAATTCAGCTTTGTCCACATTTTGGTTGTTACAACTACAAAACAATCAAACTAATCCCAACACATTTTTTGCTTTCCTCTCCATATTTGTATTCACTGTGAAGGCTATTTGTCCTGATAAACTGCTAGGGAAGATAGCATTGAGGTACAGTGGAAAAGAGATAGCGTTGCATATGTAGTTACTACTAGGCAGAGGCTGTTTTCATCACTGATGGAAAAGTCTTCTATTAATTTGATTTATAAAAATATAGTTAAAAATACCAAGTTGTTCTGGAAATAAGTCTTGATCCCTTGTTGCTTGTGTTCAAGAAAAAAAAGATTTAAATATTGTGAATATTCAGTTAGCATCTGACTATTATTCTAGTTGCAAAGCCTGTTCTTAAGTAGCAGGAGACATTTTACCCCTTTTGACTGTTGTTCAGTTTCTTTCTTACTTGCTGATTATTACAAATGGGTTTGAACATTTCTTCTCAGTTGTAAGACTACTTCAGGTATGCTCAAACTCAGGCTAGAAAACCACATCAAAAAAATGGTTCTGACAATTTCTTACCTTTGTTACTGTTTGTTACTTTTTAGTGTCTCTTTGTTTCTGATAATTTGAAATAAATTTAACTTTCCAGCAATGCACTAGGATTCATGTAACAACTTAGGACATACGTAAAATAGCCAATAGTAATTTTTTTCCAAATTTTAAAGCTACATTGTAATAGTAAACCATATTGAGAACAATGTGTAGATGCAAATTTAAGCTCCTTCCCTTTTTTCAGTCTCTCCCCTATGCAGCTCAGTGATGATGAACTAACAAATGAATACAGCAAAGCAATAATATTGGCACAAAATTATTTCCTTACTTCCAGTAGATTACCTCATCAATTATCCTTTAAAAAAAAAATCAGCATGAGCATTTTCTATTATATATTTAATTGGACTGATTGGAGGAATTCAGAAACAAAGTACAGTGTACTTCAATAACTATTATGCTCTTTCATCTCACCTGTTTTATTGCATGTGGGTGGCCTGATGAAATTAATATTTTGAATTAAATAAAAAAAGTCTTTAATGTTTTCAGGACTTTGTAAACATTACCAAATGTCATATCTTGAATTGGTAAAACAGACACCAGAATGAAACTAAGCATTTACCCTCTCTTTGGAGAGAGGAACTCCTATGAACTCTCACCAACTGCAGTGACATTATAACCATTGTCTTCAGTGAAGAATAGGGCAGTGTTTGTTCAAAGATCTGTGTAGCTATCATTCCTAACATAATAGAGCACTTATGTATTTATTTGTATTTAAACATGTGATAGGCTACTGTAAAGCCAACTAGCCTATTCCCATGCCCAAAGACTTGGTTAGTTTGGTTGCCAAAGCCCGAGCTCTAAAACCTTTGAAGTCAAAGAAAAGGCTGTATTACTGGCTTTTGTTGGGAAACTTTTATTTTATCCCTTGAGACAAATTAAACATGTTCGTGCTTAAATATAAAGAAATTAAATGAACAATGTTTTTAATAGACTTGTATGTCCATAAGTGGTTTCATAAGGATTCTGTAAAGATGCAGTACAAGCCAATTCCTTATATATACTCTCATCCAAACCAATTACACAAGCATAGTCATTGGGCACTTTAACCATTGTTCAGTTTATGCCTCAGAGCCAGTTCTGCTGGTAGCCGCTGAGAACTTGCTCTCCATGATCCTTACAAGTCAATCTGTAGTCGTTTCTTATCTAGTCGTTTCTTATCTCATCAGCAAGGGAACCTTCTCTCCTCTACTTGGAGTCCTTCTGTCTCTGTTGTTCTTAATTTCAGACAGTTTAATCCCTTCTGCAGTTGGTCCTTCTTGCCCTCCATGCCAGACCACTCCTCTGTCACAAATTACCATTACAATTTGAATTTCTCCTTAACTTTCAATAGTCTTTACAAGAGATCTCACCAATTAGAAATCTCTCTCATTCATAGACATCACATAAACTGCCTCCAAGGTCTAATGATGCTTGGAATTTAACAATAAAACCTAGGGCAAAAATACTGCTTTATGACTTTTAGAAGGGTCAAGCTAGGCAGTACCCAAAAGAAATATCTGTAAAGAGTACAAAAGTGGCAATTAGGTTCTCAGAATCTGGAAGACCCTGCTCCTTTTGGGTATTTTCCTTGAAAAATTGTTCCTGACTCTACTATAATTTATGGCAGACATTAGTCTCTTCTTACTTTCATTTTTCTGGCACGTAAAACACTGTCATCCCACTTCTGGCTTGTATCAAGATGATCAATTTCCTGTGTCAGTCCATCTTATAACACCATGCAGCACTCTGTATTTCTGTCTCTATGTTAGTCCACCACTTCAGACTACTCCCCAGCCAACACTGGAGGACACAAGCTAAACCTAGTTCATTGATTTGGAAGATCCACATCTCTTTTTTTCAGTCACATTGCTTTTTCAAGCAAATATGTCAAATGTGTATATTCAGCTCTAGTACAGTACACTGTACATTCTTCCAAAGCCAAGAACACAACTCACTATTCCCAGCAATCGACTCTATATTTTATTCTAATCTTAATTTCCACTTATGTGCATCCTCACATGCAAAAGACAGAATGAATAAAGGAAGAAAAAAAAATCATTATTCTTTATAACATGAAAGTTAAATCATGTAATATATCGTCTTATTTGGCTCAGCCACAGGAGAACAATTTAATGTTGAAGGGTCATTGTTAATTCTGGATATTTTTTGATTTTTGTATACTGAATTCGCAACTTGAACATACAACAGTGGAATAAAGAATCAACTGTATAATAGATCCACATAGAAAAACTCAGAACAATGATTTAAAAATCCACAAAGCCCAGTGCTTGTCTACTACTGAAAACCTTCTACAACTTCAGTGTTTTTTTGCAGAGAGAAACTCACTGCACAGGTGAGTGTAAATTATGCAGTTAAAGTGATGTTTATACTTTCTGTTATTAATGTCAAATTTCAATGTCAAAATTCAATGGTTAGTATTTCTAGAAAAAGATTTTTTTTATGATAAAAGTGTTGACCTGTTATTAGTGTAATGAAAACAGAAATCTGACAATATTGGTATTGTGAAGACTATAAAAGCTTAGTATGTGTGGATGCTGACATTGAAGAAGGTCTTGGAAGGAAATAATTAGAACAGAGAAAAAAAAGAAAGGAATCATAAATCTGTAAATATTTGTAGGCTCTAGATTAAGAAGAAAAATCAATGATGATTGTGTTTTTGCTCCCTCCGAATCCTACTGTAAGATCTATTAACAAAAAAAAAAAAAAAAAAAAAAAAGTGCACAAAACCCAAAGCTTCAGCTAATCAATGTTGATTAGATTTACAGTTTAACTGCCGTTTTTATAGTTCTCATCTAAGCATTTTCTCCTAGATTATGTTTCTGGACAGATCTATTCAATAGGAATCGCTTTAATCTCATTTAGTGACAGGCTGACTACTATCATGCAATGTAATTTAGCTCTCACAAAGCCCAATATTTATTTTCTTGGTCATGTATAGCAAAACTTACTTGGTTTCAAGTGAATGACATTGTACAGTAATTCCTCACCAGCAGGCCTCAAGTTGTGAATTTCTGTTCAATTCCTGTCTACAGGGATGATCATTTGCATCCTCTTAGATCTTTCATGCTCCAGTGAACAATAATTATAAAACGTATGTTAACAGTTGGCATCTACATGCATCTTTGCTGAGCCTTCCAGGAAATGTGTTTGTGAGGAATATTGCCCTATCCAGAAAAAAAGCCCACTGCTAAACAGGGCTGGAGAAGCATTTCCCATTCTAGTACAGTATGTGTTACCCTTGTGGCATTATCTGGCAAAGGGGAAGTGATACATAAAGTTTATGGACATCTCACATCACTTACAACTGAAGGTCGCAAAATGTTGAAAGATGGCAAAAAGCTGCAATTTATAACCAGGTGAATCTTAATGAAATGATCTAGTGCTTCTTGCTGAACTACAAACGGGTCTTAGCCAGCCATCAAAATTCTGCTATGCCTGGACTTTCAGCTGATAAAAAAAGATATAAAAAATCTTTGCTCTCTTTACAGAATTTTTCCCATCAGAATTTTATTAAAAAAAAAAAAAAAAAATCCTGTCTGCATCCAGAGTAATCTTCCTGGAGGGTTCTGAAATGGTGATATACTTTTTAAAATTACTATTGGATTGTATCTCATAATTTTGTAAGCTAACACGGAAGTTGAGTTTATTGTAAAAATCTGTCAAATCATGCCCTAATAAAGAAGAAAAAATAATGATATATGAAAAGTCCTAGTGACTGAAAGAAGATCAGGTCTGAAATATTTGTTAAGAAATTCAGTTACTTAATATTTACTAAGTTTATATACATGCAGTTAATATATTGATTGTTTAATTAAGATTAGCAAAATTGCCTGGCAGCAACCAAGGGTTAATCTAGTCCTTCTCAACTGCTTCTAAGCCATCCTGTACCAAAACATAACTCTTGAAATAAATGGCACGTACCATTAAATATGTGATTAATTACTACTAGCTATCATAATTAGTTTATTTCTCCCTGTTTAATTTTGACTTCAAACTATTAAAATGGAAGGCACATAACCCTAAATGGTGAGGAGGCAAATAACTCCAGCACATTTTTGTCATTCCTGTTCCCCTACACTCTCGTTGCTCAGCTGCATCCTCTACTTCTAGTCTTTAGTAAATCTGCAACGTGTAGGAATCTCAACCTTTCACAACAGCTCTCTCATATCCTGTCACTATGCACTGCCTGCCCCTTACGGGCTCTGCGTGTGCTGAAGCCATGCTGCCATATGACTGCGGGTCTCTGCCTATGCTGATAAATCTGACACCTGACCTTACCTCTCTTCCTACAGATGATTTCAGCCACACAGAAGTCCTCCATAGTAACGTACAAATTTTCCAGAGAGAGGATCAAAACTCAGTGACATCTAAATTACTCTTTATATGTTATAGGGACCTCCTACACAGGGAAGAAAACTTAATTAAATTAATAAGACTCTTTTCGTTATTGAAAAGCAGGGCTTAAGAATCTAATATATTCTCAATATGGCATATAAACCTGAAAGACAGTTCAGGTACTTCCTCCTTCATTCTTTTGGGAGCTTATGTAGAATAAATTGTTCTAACAAAATCTATGATTATCGGTGATTTTGCAGCTCAGTGCCTTAAGCTTTAAATTGCATATTTGTTTCCTGTTTGGAAATTTTTCTCCCACTTTTATGAATTCACTGGTGATTTTCCAAGTCCATATGGAATATGAAAAGACAGGTATAATTACAAAGACAGAATTGGTTATAAAAGTGAGTAAATCAGGAGAAACATTGTTTGAAAGGCAAGTGGTATATTCTTGAGACATGCTTTTATTCTCTTTTACTGTTTATCTGTCTCCCAGTCTTAAGCTCCTTAAAGGAACACTGGGCTAAATCAATTCTGATTTCTTTATGTGCTTATTTTTGCCTCAGTTTTGCTATCAAGAAAAAAATAGGAAGGGTTATCAAACAAGCATCTCTTTATCATACCTTCTCCTCTGAAAGTCAGAACCCAAATTTTCATAAATAAACCACTGCCTTGATTGTTTCTTTTCTTCCCCTACCAAGCATGCCCAATCTTTCAAATGATTCAAGATCTGCAACTTTCTTTTACAGTATTTCCAGGCTTCTACTTTGGGGGATGCCTGCATTGTAGCTAATGTGACAACGGCCCATCTCATTTTCTGATGCCAGGGACAGTGGGAGAAAGAAAGAAAGAAGGGAAGGAATGGTGGGATCACAGAAACTAAAATGTGATTTAAAGACAGTGACAATAAATTTACCTACCTACCAGAAAAGTGAAAAGCCTGACTGCACACTAGGATTGTAAGAAAATCTATCATGCTTGACTCCTGCCCATGTAAATTTGATTCCACAGGCCTCAAACAAACATTATAAAGATTGTTGGTGCAATGTTTTGTATGCATAAATAATATTGTTGTGACTTACAATCCTGTGCAACATTTGTCACCTCAGTCCTTACTGTTTATTTATGACTCAAAAGTTCACTGATGTCAATGGGAGTCTAAACAGATAAAATCAGAAGCTGACAGTTGCATCACAAAACATATACATAGATATGCATGTTTACAGGTGCTTGTGAATATTAAATATCAACTATAAATATGTATAAACAATCAATTCTATGTAAGATATGGTTTATAAATATATTTGGAAAGAGGGACATCTATTCAGACAGTATTCAGAAAGATGTGTTTCGTTGTTTTATATATTTCAGTATATATACTGAAGGACATATATATATACAGGACAGTATTCAGAAAGATGTGTTTCGTTGTTTTTTGGGTTTTTTTCCCTTTAATTTACTCCTATTGTTCAATCACTCCAATTTGAGAATGTAAAAACTTCCTAGTTTACTGATGTAAACTGTTGGGATGCGATATCACTTCAAATTTAGGAATCAGTCATGCTGATGTTATATGTGTCTATGCATGAGAGATGAGGATCAAATCCTGTGTGTGTAATACTACTAACTACAGATGGCTTAGGAGGCTGAAACCATTCTGACTGGACTGATCCCTCCTCATAAGGCAATTTAACAATGAAATCCTGAGCTCAAGAGCAGTTTAATTTTTTCTTTAAAAAAGAAAAAAAGTACAAATAAGAGTACTAACAAATGATGTCAAACTTTTACAAAGAAAACTAAAGTTCAAAGACAGCAAGTGGAAATTGTATCATTTTGTAGAGGCATTGCTAAAAATCTTTAGATAATTCCAGAAGGACCAACAATAAGAGTAAAAAAATGGTTTACTATCCATGATTCTTTCCCCACTGGGTTTTTCAGTAGGATTGCCAGCAAAATAAGGTCTGACACAGACATACTTTATGATGTTATTTCTGCACGGAGAACACAAAGAACAACACTGCACTCCATGTCAGCAAAAACAACTTGCATTTTGAATGGGTGGGGCATACTAAAAATATTCTCCTTTTCATACTTCCAGTCAAAGCATTTTTACCTGTATCTGGACCATCTCTGGACCCTGGACCAAGGCTTCAGTTCCTCTGCTCCTTTAGACCAGTACTTTGAGTGAGTTCCTCCTGGAAGAGGCATTTGTGTTGCCTTTCCATGAAAGTCATAATATGAAGCACAGAGCAATAGGAGATTGGTGAGTATCCAAGGCTTTCATGAGCTGTAGCTGGATTTGGGGAGGGAGAAGCAGATGTAGACTCTACTGAACTTAATGTTGCCCTCATCCTATCTGTGTTAAAAATCCATTAGTAAAGGAAACTGAAATAGAGAGGAAGAGAACATCTTGCTCAGAGCTACAAAGAGAATTTATAAGATTGTGAGTAAAACCAAATCTCTTAGGTTTTAGTCTTGGTTTAACTGCGAAAGCTCCTTTTTTTTTTTCTCCTTTAATCCTCTAGAATATTCCAACTATTATGTTATTTAGGTTTTGATTTCTTTTGTAATGTCAATCACAGAAATAAAAGTGTAATCTGTTTTTTGTTTGTTTTGTGTTTTTTTTTTTCCATTGATTATGTTCAGAAATGAAATATAAGTGGTGTCAGCTGATCTCCAAATAGTTTAAAACCCAAAAATGCTATTTGGCTAGACAGATATGGTGATTTATGGCTGCTGAAGACCTAGTCAGAATATTATTTGGACATAGAGAATACATTTTTACTTAAAGCAACAGTTGTACTTATCAAACTCAGTTACTGTAGGTGACCAGGAAATAAGCACCTGCATCAGAAAAAGATATCTTTTTCTCTCTTCTTAAGAAGGAAAATCCAATTACTTCTTTGCTTATGCCATTTTCAGATCCTTTCCTTTCCTCCCAGAAAAGGGAAAATCACAAGTAAGATGGATCTGAGGTTTGGATTTTGGTTGGTTGGTGTTTTGTTTGCTTTAAGTCTTTAAATAATTTTCTCTATACTCAGTAGTCATACTGCTTGTGGCTTATTCCCTTGTCCTTGCACCATTCCTGGCTTTGGCCGGGTATGGAGTGTAGGAAGAGCAAATCTGTCTGGTCAGCTGGAGCTGCTGCCTAGACATCTGCCGAATGCTGTCTTGGGATTGTATTTCTTACTATCACAAAGCAGAGCCATCTGGTCCTTAGTAAGTGAAACTGAGAGATGTCTGTAATTTCTAAAGGCATCAAAAGTACAAGAATATGCTAACAGCATACCTCTTATTCCTATGGACAGTTTATTTTATGGCATTGCTTCTTCCCACAGCATACAACACAAAACTAATGTGTGTTCTTTAAAGCACAGAAACTTTTAAAAATGTTTAATATAGCAATAAAGATGTACTTACAGTGGCATAACAACTGGATGGCTACACAAGACATCAACCATTTTAAAATATTAATTTCTCCAAAAAGAAATTATTTGCAAAGAAATAAGGGCAAATCTTTACAGTGAACTGTAGAGGTAATATAAAAATAAAATATGACTTACTCATCAGGATGAAAATAAGTTTTGTATTTGTAAGCTTAACAAAAAGCCAATTTGTACCCAGTTAAGCCATTTTGAGGCCTTTTGAATATAGGTTAATTTTCTCTTGAAATGTTTTTATACTGAGATAACTGATTACATGATACGTATTTATCTTAATCAAATTTTCACCAGCATGTTTTTATTTATTATCAGAAATACTGTGCATTAGAAATGACAGTCAGCTTTCATTAATCGACTTGATAGCAAAAATAATTTACGTAGCATTCAAAGATTATTATTACCTTTAATGTTAGTAATTGTGAGTATAGAGTTACAAATTCATAGTATCTTATTAAACTGAAAAAACCATAGAGTTCATGAGTTATCAAGGACAAACCTGAATTATATCTGGCAGTCATAAAGATGTTAAAGAAAATGGTATATCCTGTTGCCTTTTGTGAATTGTTTGGAGATGTTGCCAATCATTTTCTGCCAATTTTAATTTATCAGTCGGCACTTACTGGGTGCTGAAACAGTGTCTTAGTTACCCTATAAACTGAAATATTTATTCTAAATCTCTATATTCCTGGATATTACAAAGGAGTTTCTTTCAGTGCAGGGGAAAAAAAAAAAAAAAAAAAATTCCAATACTTTGTACATTTCTTACATTTATCTTTAAACAACATCTAAAAGTATTCTTGTTTCTGTCAAAAGAGTTTAAATGGGTGAAGAAAACCAAAATAAAACATCAACAACATCCTATACCCACTGAAAACCTCAATTAACTCTATCCTAAGCAAGAGAGAAGACTGGCAGGTGGTGGCTGGGTGGCCAGAGCTGGAAAGCAGAGATGATGAGGTGGTCATTACTGCAGTGGTAGCTCACAAAATCAGCCTTGTTTCAACTAGACTAATGGCACTGTAACACATTTCTACAGGATTTGCTCAGTTACTCCAGATCTCCACACTTTATAGGTTTCTGAGTGTTGCCTACCATCTCTTACTTATTCCCTGCAGTCTCAACTGAAGTGATAGAAAGGTCAGAGTAGCACTGATGCTCTCCAGGACCCTGGAAATTTCTTAACATGCCTAACTGTGACTTCACTCAGTGAAGAGCTCTGTCTGACATTTCACGAGTCACTAGGAATTTATATATATATTAAATATCTGAGTGTCTTTTTCTAACACACTGACTTAGTTACACATTACGATCACTCATCTAATTTGAACTGGAATATGATGAATCTGTTTATGATTTCAAGCAAATGGTAACGTAGTATTTCAAGAAATCTGATCTTTGAATGGCTACTAAGCCAAAGTAATACAGAAAGTTGATAAGGTTTATAGCTAAAATAGATAAGGAGACAATAAAACAAATAATAAATATACATAAATATTAATAAACAAGTGAATGAGAAGATAGATTTTTTTAGTGTTCTAAATATACAATAATTTTATCACACACTAGAAATGAAAATAATATACTAAATTACTTCATGTAATACAGTAATCCTATACTATTAATTGTTTAGAGACTAGTATATTATTCATATTATAGTCATTCAAGACATTTAAGTTAAAAATGTTCTACTACATTAGTGTTTCTTTCTGAATGTCTATAAATGGTTTGGAAATCCAATAATTTTTTTCAGATACACTGAAACTGGTTTATCTACACACATAAAAAAGAATATTTGAAAACCAATCCACCAACTATTCAATATCACTACTGTAGTTGTAGGTGCCTGGTTATCATCTCTTTACCTCACTGAGGAAGACAGATGTTGCTCTGAGTCACTATCATTATGCCACATAATAATTCTGACCTAAAATCTCCATCAGCTCCAGTTGTACCCAGGTCATACTAACCCAACATACCTAAATGAAACTATAGGATTTTTTATTATTATTATTATTATTTTTACTCATTTTTGGGGCCTTGGTAGGGGACAGAGAGACATTATGTTTGGTAAATGATCTCTTCAAGATATCAAGTTTTCTTTATAACTATATTGATAATTCACTGCAGTTTTATAGTAATGTTCTTAGTTTAATGATAATTTTAATAGTCATTTTTAAATTTGGATTCTGCTAGATATGTTTATCCCTTTAGATTAAGTACTAATTATTTCACTGATAAAATTACAGTTGTATTGTCTATGGACACACCATATATATTAAACTACTCATTGCTTTTGAAAAAAAAACAACCAAACACCCTAAGTTATTAATGTGTTCATTTCTGAGTCATTTATTTCCCTTCAATATAAATGATTTATGTGATTCATTAGATTGTGGTAATTATAATTTTAGACTCATAACTTTTATTTATGCAAGCTTTGCTGGTGTTGATGAAGTACACTGCTATTTACAAGTCAGGTTTGATAAGTAGTAAATGCAGGATAATGAAGCCAGTCAAATTATCTTTAAAGGACAGTAAAATTCATTGTACTTTATTTCTAGATACACCCTAACTTGATATTACAAAACAATTGCATTGCCTCTTAAGAGGAAAGAGAAGCTCTTGAATCCATTAGTGTATTATTTCTGGAAGAAGCAAAATAGTCCTAACAAAATGTGAACAGCTGTGCTAACACCACAGCATCATTAGTATAAAGAAGAGACTGCCAGATTTAGTGTATCAGTACAGAAAGTGCTGAAAGCATGCAGAAAGCCTATCAGTATAGAAAGTCATGTGGTGCATTACCGAACTAAACAGCGACTCGATCAGCTCTCCATTTTTTCCTCAACTCATTCAGCCCCTTTTCCCTTCCCTGCCTTCTGCTTGGATCTGTAGTTCCAGCCAAGGCCACCAGTCCACCTCTAAGCCTATGATCCAAACCAATTAGCCCACTCCTTTTAGCTGATCTCCCTCCTCAATTTCTAAAGATTTCAGAATGGCAATCTGAAACTGTCATTTCTGTATACCTGTACCTCTACCACCTCTTTTGAATGACAAATTTTAATTATTTTTTTCTCATCACACCATCTAACTCTGTCCTATATTCCCATGTCAGGGGTTACAGTTTGAATTTTCTCTGCCATCCTTCCTCTGTTTATTCCAAAAAACCCCACTGATTATTAGTTTTGTACAAAGATGCACAGAAAACACTATTTCAATGCCTGTTTGAATATGTTGAAGACTAGTGTCAAACACAAGGTAAAAAAAAAAAAAAAAAAAAAAAAAAAAAAAAAAAGAGCCAGGACATAAATTTTGAATTCTTCTATATGGTCAGAAAGGACTAATATAATTTTAAAATGGAATAGAAAATGTAGCTCAGATCTGGAATCAGTAAAGTGGAACATTTTATTCTTTTGTAAGCATAAGTTTTGTAGCTAAAACAGGTTTGGGGAAGGAAAAAATCTTCCTCTTAAAAACTACCTTAAGATACCAGAGGGAGCTTTTGATGAGAAGATTATCAAGTAGAAACATTATTTCTATTGGGATTTCAGAAATATTTATTTATTTATTTTTAAAAGCTTCAAAATAAAATAAAATAACAACCACAATGGTTTCCTGCTAGGAAAAGGGATATTTTTATAGCCTAGTAAGTTGTAGTGGAGATATTTTTTAATTTAATGTGCGTCAAACTAATCAGTAGGGAAGTTAAATTCTTATAAAGGCAATTTGGCAAAGAGTTTACAGCTCTGGCAGCAGGGGAAAGAAAAAACAATTTTTTGTCTTCCAGTTAATTGTCTTGAGCTACAGTCTCAGTGTAGCTGACATTTATTGTTTTGCAGACTGGAAATATGCAATATTTATCATTATTGTTTGGATTTAAACCTACAGCTGACACCAAGTACACTACCTGAGAGACCATGGAAGCAGGTAAGATCATAAAACATTCAAAGAAGGTATTCATGTTATAACATGTTAGAAGAAATTATGAAAAGATTTTTTAAGATGTCAGTATAAGATAACCTCAAATGTAGCAGATTTAGGGCTTTGTACTGTGTGGATATACTCTTGTGTCTTACTTCTTAATAGGCCCTCTAATTTTGTCTTTTTGTAGAGATTCTGAGATCTTAGATCTAAGATGTGCACTGCAGCTCCCATAGTTTCACAAGTCATGCTGCATCAGGCAAACAACATTTCCTGTTTACCCCATGGGTCATCCAGTTTCTCTTGCAGTGAAGGAAACCTAAGCAAAATCAAACTACTTTGCACATTTGGTGGATCAGTGAAGTTGGTTGCAATCTGCTTAAATATATACCTTAATACATATATAAGCATTACTTTGGCTCACAAGCTACATGGGTACAGCAAAATGTGGGGCTATGACGAAGGGCAGGAACATCTTGGAGGCTATATGGAGCCCCACACATGGCAGGACAAGCTTTGCCCAGAGTGCCAAATGGCTGTGAGACACTCTTCTGTAGTTATTTTACTTATCATTACATTCCTGTGCATTTTCTTAGCACTGCCCTGGCTGTGTACAGGGCAGGTGATTGCATGGCTGTCAGAGATTGTGGCATGAACATTAGCAGCAATTAACGTATGGTTCAGAAAATTTCAGCAGATACCACCCCCACCTATGGATGGTGAGCTCTAAACAGAGGGAAGAGACACCGTTGCCTGTTTGGGATAAGGGGTGCATGAATTGCTTTTATTTTATACTGAACAAGGGAGACCAAGCTATCTAAATAGGAGAGTGATAACACACTCAGATTAATGAATCAGTGTAATCTGGAAGTTAAACAGTTACATTTCTCTTTCTGGTTTTGGTACCTTTTGAATAGTGGAGAGGTAACAGTTACAGCAGGGGACATTTCACAGACTAGTATATTTGGATTTTATTTATTTTCTCAAGAATACTCAGTATATATCCTTCAAATCTCTGTATAGGTAACAACATTCATCTATGCTACAAAGCACAGTCAACAGTTTTCCACAGCTATGTAATCAGAGTACAGTACCATTGTGTAATGAGTCTGACTGGTACAAAGTTAATATTCTTCTTCTTATTGGTTGTTTTGCTAATATTTTGACAATAAATAGTGATTGAAAGAAAGAGCACCGGCACCAACCAAAAGAGTAAGCTCATTGTACTAGTTATCTCAAAATAATACTGAAAGGAAATAATGCAGTGAGCAATTAGAATAAGCTAAGAGTATTGCTAAGCAATGACACAAAGTTAGGCAATGCATCTAATAATTACTATGTAAAATTAGCAATAGTGATTAAGAAAGATACATCACCAATTGCCCTATTTACCATCACCCAGACCCACAGTCGCTGGGGTGCCCCGTAGTAGCAAAGGCTTGGAGAACCTCTCCCTGGCAACTGGGAAGTCCTGCGCAGTGCGTCCACCCGCAGATGAGGCCACCAAAGAGCCATTGCACCAGGGTCCAGCTTTATAGTGTCTACTTATCAAACTCTGAAAGTCAGGATAACTTGCATTTTCCTTTGTCTGGAAATATCTGGCACATCATCCTCCAGGCTGAAATCCACCCAAAGTCTGGCCAGTCCTTGGGGAGGAATCCAAGGGAGTATCTCTGCCCTTGTGGTTTTAGTCACTTATTTCTCAACTGACATCTGTCCAGCATGACCATCTGTTTCAGTCCAAACCAAGGACATTTGCTGATTACACATATTATTACTTTTGCAAATAGCTGCTGAAAAGTTTCTGATTGCTGTTGCACTATAAACATTATAACAAATATAGTTTTTACAGGGTCCGTCTAGGAGTCAATAATTAGCTTAGGCCTGTTTCCCAGGCAATGGCATATCACTCAGTTGTTTGACCTATAGATGGGCCATGGCTTTTTCTACTAGCTAAACTTTGAAACCTAAGCGCACAGGCATCATTTTTGATTCACTGATAATGGTGTTCTGTTGGCCAGTGCTGTGAATTGCATTCTTTTTAAAGCGTGATTAGTTAATTGCATGAAGCAAGGAACTAAAGAGGGACCAGCACCTCTCCTACAAGGACAGGCTGAGAGAGCTGGGGCTGTTCAGCCTGGAAAAGAGAAGGCTTAGGGGAGATCTTATAGCGGCCTTACAGTACCTGAAGGGGCCTACAAGAAAGCTGGGGAAGGACTTTTCATAAAGGGCAATTAATGACACAACAAGGGGAAATGGCTTTAAGATGAAAGGATAGGTTTAGATTAGATATTAGGAAGAAGTTTTTCACTGTGAGGGTGGTCAGACACTGGAACAGGTTGACCAAGGAAGCTGTGGATGCCCTGTCCCTGGAAGCAGGTTGAATGAAGCTTTGAGCAACCTGGTCTAGTGGAAGGTGTCCCTGTTCATGGCAGGGGGGTTGGAACTAGATGATCTTTAAGGTCCCTTCCAACCCAAACCATTCTATGATTCTATTAAAAAATTAAACCTGCAACAGCACAAAGTAAAAAAAAAGGAGGGCATGCCATACCATGGTCCTTCTGGAAGCCATGAGAACAGGTCTAATTCCCAGCCTTTCCACATTTGGATAGGCACATGGGCTATTTTCATCATTTCTTTAGTTATCTGCTTTACCACTTTCTCCGTTGTCATCAATTTGCAAACAACAATTAGATTCATTCAGCTTCCCACAAACTCCTCCTTCTTCAGCTAACAAATAATCTAAAACCATGTGATGTTGAAAAATGGCAGCCCACGTTTGAGTAGCTTGATCGGCTAACAGGTTAAGTGCAGATGCCTTTTGATTATTAATTATTTCTAATACAGCTTGAAGTCGAATTATTGTGTTAAGATTATAAATAGGTTCTCGGGCACCTGAAAATATTTCTCAGGTGTTCCAGGTGCCTGGACCATAGCGCTGTATAATTATTTCGGGTGGCAAATCCTCCTTTCACTTTTTCTGATTTAAGTTGTCATAGACTTTAACTCCCAGCTTTTCTCCCCAATAGTGGGGTAATAGGAAATATAGGGGCCTGATATATCCTACATAACATATTCCTGACAAATTTGGAGGCAACCTTTGATATGCATGTTGCCCACAAGTCCAATAATGTCCCTTTAAGGCCTGGGAAAAAAATCTCACGGCTGCATTTCATGCTATTATAATACAGGTTGGGACGTTCACTCAAAAGTCAACTTTAAGGCTTACAGTAGTCTGCACAGTGCTGTCTTTTAGACTGGTGACCAAAACAGTGTTGATAACACATCAGTGTTTTAGCTACTGCTGAGCAGCGCTTACACAGTATCTTGGCCTTTTCTGTTGCAGACTCTGCCCCACCACCAAGGAGGCTGGGAGTGGGCAAGAGGCCAGGAGGGGACACAGATGGGACAGCTGACCCCAGCTGACCAAAGGGATATCCCATACCATATGATGTCATGCTCAGCAATAAAAGCTGGGGGAAGAAGGAAGAAGGAGGACGTTTGTGGCTATGGCATCTGTCTCCCCATGTAACTGTTAGTATGATGAAGCCCTGCTTTTCTGGAAATTACTTAACATCTGCCTAACGATGGGAAGTTGTGAATTAACTCCTTATTTTGCTCTTCTTGCATCTGCAGATTGTCTTCTTTTATTAAACTCTCTTGATCTTGACCTATTGGTAATTTCTTGCTTTTGCTCTTCTGATTCTCTTCCCCATCCTGCTGGGAGGACTGGGTGAGTGACAGGGCGGTGCTGAACAGCCTACTGGGGTTAACCCACAACACCTACACATATCAGTGTGTACATAACTAAAAGTATAATGATTAATTGAGTACTAATTACTATGATGGTAGCCCATGGAACACTTCCTAAGTCTTCTTTGGTGACCTGAGGGAAAAAAAGGAACAACAAAACCAGCAAGACTTGTATGGCTTGCATAATACAGATCTTTTCTTTTTAAGCCTGAAGCCAATCTTCCTGAGGTGAACAAATTTATTGGTCTGAAGAAGCAAAAGTTGAGAGGCTAAAATTCCTTTTCATGTTTTATCAGTAATTTCACAAGGTAAGGCTACATGGCAGGGATGTTTTCATTTGATTAATCAGGTGGTATTTGGCTATTATGAACTTCATTTTTCATTAAACATACTATAAACCTATTGGGAAAGTTGAGCTGTAATCACATATGGAAGTCACTGAAATAAAGTTCAAGCTTTCACGCTCAGTGAGGTAATAACAAAGTTTTCTGGCATTTGCATATTTTTGCCATTGATCTCCTTGAAAATTACAGCAGAAACACAAGGAAAATCTATTCAGAATTATGCAAATAAGAGAAGTTAAACAATTTCTACTTAAGAAAGACTTAATTCTAAATTCAACAAGAGTTGTGTTGAAAACTTTTGTTTTCCCATTCTCTGCTGCTCTTATCTAAGGAGACTTTGGGAATCTTGTTAGAAATGAACAAGAATGAACAAGCTTTGCAAATGAGATCACTCACATTTTGGGGAAAGAGGAGAGTGAAAGCTAATGCACCTATAATGTGCTTTCTTCATTTACATGTGAAATGAAATTTTAGTTTTAATTTTGAGGTTAGTTCAAAGTTTAAGATGGTACGTATTAGAAAAGGCATAAAGTCTTAATAATATGAGATCTCATTAAATCATGCCACTCCATAGTTTTCTATGGGATATAATCTTTTTGTCTCTGAATGGTGATGTTTGTGTACATGCATGTGCACCAAATGTGTACCTCATTGTACCATAACTTTAGCAGTTTTTTGCTTAAAGCACAGATAATATTTGAACAAATAAAATTAGGAAAATCTGTCCTATGTTAATAGCAAAAGAAATAAGTTTCATAGCATATTTCTATATTAAGATTTTGTTCAATTTTTCCAAATGTTTAACCTTTTTAAACATTAACCATTTGAAACTGTGAAAGATTTATATTTAAAGAAAATTCAGTGTATTTCAACAGAAATAATTCAGTCCTATTGAGAACAAAGCAAGACCAAATTAAAAGGATGTTATGTCTACCATGTGTATGAAATTCAGTGGGTTTTAAATAGTTTTAGTATGCTTATGCAATGAAACAGAAACTTTAAAAGAAAAGTCATTTTTGTTAGATTAAAAAAAAAAATCTGAATTTACAGACCTTTGAATAATCAGTTACCACAAGTACAACAGAGATCCACTAGATTTTGGAAATAATATATTCAAGAATCTCTGAAATTAGAGCATACCTTACTTTCCGCTCTTTTTAAATGGGGATTAGGAAAATCAGGCGAAGATTAAGACTTTAGTTATGGAGAAATAACATGGAGCTGGAGAAAAATAACTCAGAGAAGATAAACCTCTGCCTACATTAGTCATTCGCCAATTCAAATATGGATGCGATAAAAGACAAATTGATAGTGACAAGGAGTTGGCACAGTGACCAGAAGTATGCTGAGAATGGAAAAAGAGTTAGAGGATGAGAGTAGGGTTTATACTGGAACAAAGGCAGGAAGCCTGAGCAGCAGGGAATGAACATGAGAGGACAGCAGTGGTCTATACAGATAGACACACATTTCTGCAGGCAAGTGCAACTAAGTCCTGCTCATGCTCCAAGTAGATGTGAATTCTCCACTAGTCTCCACTTGCTGAGGAGATTAGCTCCAGTGCAGGCAAGTCCACACTGGGGAGGAGAATTACAACAAACAAAAGGACCAGTAAAGGCTCTTTCTGGGGCTCTTTTGGGGCTTTTCCAAGACGAGAAAGCGGCCAGCCTGTGCCAGGACCGGCAGCTTGTGGGCAGGCTGCTGAGGTGGCAGGGGCAGAGCCAGCACCACTGGTCACCACCCCCACCCCCATAAAAGGCTGCCCAAGGGAGCACCAGTGACCACATTGGGCAAACAGAACAAAGTGTGTCAGCCAGAGCTTGGTGCAGCAGTTAGCTTGCACGGGCAGGGTGCTGCAGTCTGCCCTCAACTCCATAAGTCAGGTAAGCCCTTGAGGTCTCAGCCAGAATGGTGGGCCTCTCAGCTCAAAGGGCTGCAGCTAAGGGAGTTGATGCAGCCTCCCAGACAGAGCAATGCTGGGAACATGCACCCACCCAGCTGCTGAGTGTGCCCTGCCCTCATGGTGGGGTGGGACAGCAGAGGGGAGAAGAGCTAGGGGAAGTGTGGGAGCAGGTAGAGGATCTCCTCCACTTACTGACTGAGCCCTGGGTGGAGACCAGCAGGCTGAGGAGTATCAGGGAATGCAAGAGGGAAATAGATTATTGGGACTGTACCCTGACCTCCCTAAGACAGGCTGACTGACCACCTGAGACAGAAGACCCTCTGTCCACTTGCCATCTGGCTGAATGTGGGGACTCAAAAGGCAAGGGGCAATAGCAGCAAGTTCCTGTCTGGTGCAGCAGGTGGCTACCCCACCTTCTCAGGTGCCCTTGAAGAACAGGTATGGGGCTATGCAAGTGGAGCCAGAAAATGATGAGGGTAATGGTACACCTAGACTGGAGGAGTCATCAAAGGTAAGTTGTCTTACATTCTGCATCCAAAATTCAGCTACCAAGAAAAAGAGAAGGGTTGTTGTCATAGGAAAGTCCATTCTCAAGGGAACAGAAGGTCCAATATGAAGACCAGACCCACTTCTTAGGGAAGTCTGCTGCCTACCTGGAGCCCATGTTAAGGATGTCAAGAGAAAGCTCTCCACCCTAGTAAAGCATCAGATCATTATCCGCTATTGATATTTCAGGTGGCGAGTGATTAGGTAATAACAAGAAGCCTGAGAACAATCGAGAAGGACTACAGGGCCTTAGGACAAATGGTTAAGGGGTCAGGAGCACAGGTGGTGCTCTTCTCTGTCCTTCCAGTCATGGGGCATGATAAGGAACGTAAATGGGAAGAGCCAGCTAATCAATGCTTGTCTCAGACACTGGTGTCATTGGCATAATTTGGGGTTCTTTGACTGTAGATGGGTTTACAGGACACTGGGCCTGCTGGCGCCAAGTGGAGGCCACCTGTCTCATAGGGGGAAAAGCACCCTGGCTCAGGAGTTAGCATGGCTCATTGCTAGGGCTTTAAACTAGTTTTGAAGGGGGAAGGTGATGAAATCAGGCTCAATGGAGCCAAGCCTGGGAGTAGCACACTGGTGCTTGAAGGAAACTACGATAGTGAGGTCCTTCGGTCTGCTCACCCAGAGGAAGAAATAGGAATCCAGGCAGCAGCAGAGATACAAGGTTTTTTGATGAAGTAGGAACCACAGAGGCTCCCAAGAATCATCTTGAGGGAATTAGGGCTTCTCCCTCTAATAAGGTGATGGGACCAGCAGCCCAACTGAAGTGCGTCTACACAAATACACACAGTATGGCCAACAAACAGGAGAAGCTGGTGGCCATCATGCAGCAGGAAAACTATGATATAGCATTCATCACAGAAACGTGGTGCGATTCCTTGTATGACTGGAGTGCTGCAATAGATAGCTACAAACTCTTCAGAAGGAATAGACACAGAAGAAGAAGAGGAGGAGGGGTAGCCCTTTATGTTGGACGTTTTGATTGCCTGGAGGTTAGTGATGGTGATGACAGAGCTGAGTGTTTGGAGGCTTTCTTTGGCACAGTGATCATGAAATGATAGAGTTTTCTGTTCTTCGAGAAGTCAAGAGAGGGGTCAGCAGGACTGCCACCTTGGACTTCCAGAGGGTAGGCTTTGGGCTGTTCAGGATTCTGGTTGGCAGACTCCATTGGGAGGCAATCCTGAAGGGCAAAGGAGTCCAGGAAGGCTGGAGATTCCTTAAGAAGGAAATTTAAAAGCTGCAGAAGCAGGCGGTCCCCATGTGCTGAAAGACAAGCTGGCGGGGAAGAAGACTCTCCTGGCTGAACAGAGAGCTTAATCTGGAGCTCAGGAGAAGAAGAAGGGTTTGTGATCTGCGGAAGAAGGGACAGGCAACTCACAAGGACTACAAAGACCTTGTGAGGTTATACAGGGAGAAAATTAGAATGGCCAAAGCCCAGCTAGAACTCAATCTAGCTGCATCAGTAAAAGACAATAAAAAATGTTTCTATAAATACATTAGTAACAAAAGGAGAGCTAAGGAGAACCTTTATCTTTTATTGGATACATGGGGAAACACTGTGGCAAAGGATGAGGAAAAGGCTGAGGTACTTGATGCCTTCTTTGTCTTGGTCTTTAATGGTAAGACAGGCTGCTCTCTGAATACACAGACCCCTCTGCTGGAAGACAGGATTGAGGAGCAGAATGACACTCCCATAATCCAAGAGGAAATGGATAGTGAACTATTGCACCACTTAGACATCCACAAGTCTATGGGGCTGGATGTTATCCATGCCAGGGTACTGAGGGAGCTGGTGGAAGTGCTCACCAAGCCACTCTCCATCATTTATCAGCAGTCCTGGCAAACTGGGGAGGTTCTGGGTGACTGGAAACTGGCCAATATGACGCCCATCTACAAGAAGGGCTGGAAGGATGACCCAAGCAACAATAGGCCTGTCAGTCTCACCTCGGTGCCAGCCAAGGTGATGGAACAGATCATCATGAGTGGAGATCTTATTGCTCTCTACAACTACCAGAAAGGAGGTTGTAGAGAGTTGGGAGTCTGTCTCTTCTTACAGGTAACAAGTGATAGAACAAGAGGAAATGGTCCCAAGTTGCACCAGGGGAGGTTTAGATTGGATATTAAGAAAAACTTCTTCACCAAAAGGGTAGTCAAGCATTGGAACAGGCTGCCCAGGGAGGTGGTAGAGTCACCTTCCCTGGTGGTATTTAAAAGACGGGTAGACAAGGTGCTTAGGGACATGGTTTAGAGGTGGAATTAGTAGTGTTAGGTTTATCGTTGGATTTGATGGTCTTAAAGGTCTTTTCCAGCCTCTGTGATTCTGTGAAGTAATCTGCCTACACTTTGAAGCACCTGGAAGACATTTATCTGTATGACAATGTGCCTGACTCAGCAGCAGTGCTGAGGGGTTGGAAGTACAAGCTCAGATTTATCGGTGTGCTCTTTTACATTTCCACACTTCTGCATGGCTGAACATTGGCATGGAGCACAGGCAGAATTAATCCCACTTCCTAGAAAAAGCTTAGTAAGCATAACTAATTCTGAAAAATAACTTGTCATTTGCCTCTCATTCACAAATTTAGGACATATATTTGTGATAATTTTGAAAAGGCTACAGAAAGCATAACTGCCCCATAGCCATTTGTCACTGCCCTGTGACTGAACCCCACATGTCTGCTTCTGTGCACAAGTAATTAAAGAGGATAAAAGCTACTGTGGCTGACTTCACACTGTTAGGAATTCAAATCATGTCATACAATTGATAGACACAATTCAGCTGCAGACACCCAAACCCCGGTAATAGGAACCAATCTGTGGGGACAGCAGTTTCTTCAATTTCTACAGTTTTACCCACAAAAATGCAGTTATTTATACCAGCAGATCAAGTAGCTGAGGCCTTAAATATAGCAATACTACTCAAAAATCAAATGATCCTAGGTTTGGTTTGTTTGGGGTTTTGTTTGTTTGGTGGTTTTGTTGGTTTTTTTTTTTCCAAAATCTGCAAAAGAGAATGATTTCTGACAAAGTACTTTATTCATACTGTAAAGTCAAGAGCTTGAGTGAAAAAAAGCTTTATAATCTGCATAGTCTTTAACCATACAATCACAGACAAAAGAGGATGGAAAAGCTGCACTTAAAAAACAACCTTGAAGATGGTATCTAGAGTGGTGAAGAGCAGTTCTAGCAAGTTCTAGCAAGTTCAAGCAGTCTCATGCAATGCTTTTTTTTATTTTTTTTTATTTTTTTTTTTACTAGAGGAAGCAAGTCTCAGAGCAAGAGGATTATTATACAGCAAGGGCTATTGCTCCCTGTAGAATCTCCAGCTAATTTTTTTCAAAGGCTGGAAGATACACACCTGAGAAAATATAAGGAGTTTTCATAGCTAAAGCCACTAAATTCTGTTCTGGTAAACAAGTCTTTGTATCAATTACAGAGTTTGTGGATGATGCTGCAGATTTTTAATGAGTTTTTCCTTCTTTGAGTGATGTACTAGATACAGGGGGACAATTTATATTCCTTATTTCCTGATAGAAAATCTATTGAAAAATGAAGACTGTTACTCTCCATTCTTGCACTTTCACATCTGTAAAAAGGGGGAAATTCTCATCCTGCATAAACAACCTTTGAATAAAAGTTGTTAGTACCTATGATACGCTATTATGGTAGCAATATGCCCTAATAAAATCAAACCAAACCAAACCAGTTCTGTAAAGATAAAAACTAGGATTATTTCTTGAGCAAGGAGAGAAAAATGTGGTAGTGAATATTCTATGATTATGTGAGCATGTTCCCCAAACTAATGCATCAAATGAAGAAGGGCTCAGAAATTCAGTCTGACACTACAACCAGAGGCTATACAAGAACACTTTGGGATTTTTTTTTTTTTTTTTTTTTTTTTTATGAGAATTCTTACAGATAAGCTCCTGTGAAATACTCATGGGGACTAGGAAGAGAAAAGGTGCAAAAAGCGGATAATTCATAGTGCATTTATGAACATATGATAGTATAGATGTATCAGACATATATACACAGCTCTGGAATACTGCTAATCAGCAGAAATTAAGTGTGTAATACTTCTAACCTGCTGAGAAATATTGGTAAAGTTAAGTGTATATCAAAAAGTTGTCAGGTAACAGCTTACTTTTCCTGGAACACTCAGGTCTTAACTCTGACCTTAAATGCAGTAGATTATCTGTATCTCCTTGGAAATTCTAATTGCTTAGACAAACTGAGATGCTGATGTATAATTGTTGATCATGCTTGACTCTGAAAAGCCTGAAGAATTTCACCCTGTGTATGACATTTAACAGAGAGTTTTGCTCTCTCTTTGGGTTTACGCTTTTACTCTAGTTCTTACAAACTCCCTATTGGAAGTAACCCTGGAACTAACCCTCAGTCTCCATTCTGAAATTTTAGTCTTCCTGTTTAATATCCATCTCACATGACTTATAGCTTAAAAGTTTTTCAACTTGATGACAAAGTTCTTAGGATAATCAGGAATTTTTCTTTGACATGAGAGGCTGAGTAGGCTGCTCCCCTGTTTATTAATTGCATGGATCCACTCTGTGAGTCTACCGTTCCTTTACCAGAATGAGCTATTTGCACGCTTCCCATTCTGAAAGTTCAAATAACCATGATAACCCAGCAAAGTTTATGTTGAGAGAAACAGTTGCTAGGCACCTATATAACACACCCACTCGTATGTATTTTACTGCTTATACTTTTTTGCTCTTTTCAGCTCTAGCAGTCTCCTAATTGATTTTTACGGCCTACAGCCATAAAGTGTAAAATTGGTGAGGTGAATTTAGTCTTTGACTTTGTGCTCTATCTTTCTGGACATTGTAGAACTGTTAACTTTATGAAAACCAAGACAGCTTGTTTATTTCTTTGTTTAATAACTTCAGTTATAAAAACATTGAGTAAATATTTTCCAGGTCACTATTTTCAGCCAAATTTTTCACTCTGTTTTACTCAAGAAGAAAAACAAAACAAAACAAAACAAAACAACAAACAAACTGAACAAAAAAACAACCAACCAGCCAACCAAACCAACCCCCCCCCCAAACCTCCAAAAACCCCAAAGAAAAGAGATCTCTAATTCCTGCATCCTATGACTGCCAATGAGGGTGATCAATGCTTCAAAGTCTGGTCCCTGAACGGGGCTTCAATTTGCATCAATAAACTGCAAGAATAATAAAAACTGGAAACATCAAATTAGAGATCAGAGTTAGGAAATCAGTCTCACGCTCTGTTGCTTATTAAGTCCCTTTGAAAAGTACCCAAGGGAGTGAGATGTTTAAAGAACACATTCTGATATTAGACACTATTCTTTAATATTAATAAACTCATCTTAAATTAAGGTACATCATTCAGTAAGAGTTTATACCCCCCACATGGATAAAATAAATGCCTCCTAGTCAATTTTTTATAACTTGATGTCAAGAGTGAAGTTTTTCGTAACTTCTGTATCTCATAGTAGTAACTATGAAAATTCTGGAGTTCTCAGCAGTTCAGGATAGAAACAATCTTATTGGCAAATATCTATGATATTTATTTTATGTTCAATTATTTATGGGTACTTCTTCTTTAAATACCATAGTTTTTCAGTATCCCTCTTTTCTTCTCTCAGCAAAACAACAGAATTTTAAAAGTATACATCTTCAAAAACACACACGGAGGGAACAACTAGATGTTAGTTTCCCTTGTAGTACAGCCAGCTTAGCATACTTAAATTCAGTCCTATTGAACACTCCTGTTTAGAAAACGATTTTAAAAAAAAATTCTAACAGTAAGAAATTATAATTTTGCATACATCTAAAGGCACAGACACACACATATACACGTACATAAGTCTATGCTTCAGAGGACCAGTTCCTTATGATCCTTTTTGTCAATGACATGAAATGACTTTATACTTTTTTCCTGAGCTTTTCCTCACATTCTAATGAACTCTTAATTTTATCCTTCTTAGTCAGGAACATGAGTTTTATCTTGTAAAAATAAAAGACCCTGGGTAAAATGACATGACAAGCTGTAGCCCCTTTTTGATAAACCAGTATGAAGCCAGAAACACAGCTGCTTATTAAGTTGGGGTTTTTTCCAGTTTTTGCACTCTTTGAAGTTCTGAGTGAAATAGTAGTTAAAAGATAATTTTATAAACTTGGGGCACAGTCAGAACTGCCTAATCACTAAGTGGGGTAACATTTAGAAGTTAATTGTTCTGAAGATCAATTGATATCCTGATATACTGATTCCAGAAGACTTAGGTAACAGCAATAAGTCTGCATCCAAAAGCCAACACACCTCTAGAACTTAAGCACCTGCTTTAGGCAAAAGAACCGAATAAAGCAACAAATAAACCTTCTTAAGTGTGTCTCCTAAACAGATGAACAGTTCTATCTTAAAAAAAAAACGAAACGACAACAACAAAAAAAACCACCAAAAACTCGGTATTATTTTTACAAAAATGAAGAAACCTGAATATTTGCCCCCTGCAGAGTAGAGCTCTGAATCCATAAAATTCTGCATTTCTGAACCATCAAGCCCCAGTTCTCATTGAAATGAGAGAACACAGATTAGTTTTTAATATTTGATTTTAAACCTAATGTTAGATTTATCACCTTAAAAAATCTGCAGTAGAAACTTGGTAGAATGCAGAGATAAAAATGTTTTTTCATAGAAACTCTTTCAAAAATACTCATATTCAGTTTTGATCGCAACCTTAAGTAGTCCTGAATATAACTCACGTTATAAATTCTCATAATCAAAACTTGTATTGTTGTACTTTATGAACAATTGAGGAAAGGAGAAAAGTTAGGAAACCTCATCTAACCCAGTGACTGGAGAAGCACATCATAGTGAAAACACATGGTGATGCTTATATCCACTTTACTCTTGTACTTAAAAAAGCATTGACAGTCAGTCACATTTCCTGTGAAATGCTGAACTTCAAAAAGCCAAACCTCTGCAGAATTGGTGAGCTCTCTATCACGATGAATATCCCAGTTAGTGGTCAGTTCAGCTGTTTCTATAGTTACAGATTCATTCACTGGTTAGAAAAGCAACCTCCATTATATATTTTCCTTGAACCAAGAACATAGGTGAAAGTTTGATATCTTGAGGGATGGAAATATTTGTAAGCATGGACTGACTATCATGTAGGAGTTTTTCAAAATCTATGACTTTTTAAGTGATGCTGATAAGCAACTAGCTCACTGAAAAAAAAAAAAAATCAACTAATGTATCTGTTTAGGAAGAGAGCCTATGTAGAAGCAAACATTCCAACTCCCGCAGTTCAGGGAATTATTTTTAAACCAATTCTTAAAGCCCCAAAAAACCCAATTAAAGATAATGACAGCATTGTGGCTTCTACATGATGTATAACTATATACTGTGTGTTATTTGATTAAATCCCAAAGGGATTATAATTTCAGTAGTATTTTTTATTAATGTCTATTTCTGTGTATAATCATGCTCATTTTAAACTTTGCTTTCTGCATGGCATTAAAAAAATCAAAGGTCTAACGCCTTATAAATATGCTTACTGAAAAATGACTTGAAAAGCACAGATTTATGCCATCCATCCCAAAAACTTTAAATTAAAACCTCACATGATTTGTATGAATATGGCACTGACTATGGTGACTATGCTACAGAAATGCTGAAAACAATAACTACTTAATAGTTAGAGAAAACTCAAATTACCTTAGTGTTAATGATACCTTTTCCCTCACCTAAACAGCCTCTAAGCGAGAACCATATATTGTCTACCAGTACTAAACATGCAAAGACTTCTGCTATTATGATCCAATGTAGGAATAATGTCCATGTGCTTCTGGATATGCATTAGTAGGAATAGATAATAGATTTAAGAACATCAAAATATATAATCCATTCTCAATGCAGCCTAGAGAGAAAAATCTTCACACCGAGAGTATTTCTGATTACTAACAGTTCTGCCAAGTGCTGATGCTTCATCTAATGGACGGTAGATGCTGATGCTCTACCTGCAGATTCTGAGGAAATACTGAAATAAAAATAAATCAGAAAAGAGCAGAACTAACAGAGAAAATGGTATTCTGAGTGAATATGCCTATGTGTACAAATAAAGCATTTAATCAAATAGATAAAATGACACTTTTTAATTTTGTTAAATAAGTATTAGTTATCTGCTTATCTTTAAGACCAAGATTATACGCAAGATATCTTCATAAATAGTCCTGTAGAGCCCAGGGCACTAGTCAACAGGAAATAGTCTAGAAAACTTGAGTTCTGTACTTCAGGGCAGCTTGGTAACTGATGCACAAAGTCTAGATTAGTACAAAAGAAACCCCTCTTATTCATCTAGTTGTAAGATAAAAGAGAGACTTACTGGATACATTTTTTTTTTTTTTTAAGTATCTATAAAAAGTCTGATTAAGATATCACAATATCTTACCTGTAAATTAAAATATTTCATAAAATTGACATGTATGAACAATCATATATGTTTTTAAAATGTATTCTCTATCCAGGTTTAATACAAAATGTGATACATGATAAAGATGTGATACTTTCTGCAGCCTTATAAAAGCTGTCTACCATGAGTTGAACTGATCTTCCTATTGTCTAAGGTAGATGAAAAGAAAGATAGAAAGGTGTGGTTTGAAAATGCACTTAGGAGTTCCAGTAAGATTGCTAGAGTGCAATATGTAATACTTTGGACCAGAAAATGATTGTGTAAGTAAGTGTGAAGTAAATAGGTTGCCTTTTATCTCACATAGAAGTGACAGTGATTAATAGTTACCACAAAGAAACAGAATGATGCTCTGCAACTTTCCCATGTAACTTCCCATGGCAAATGTGTATGTCTTAATGAACTTTCTTAGAGAGGAAGAGCCATTTTGCCCAAACCTCGCCTGTACTTATGTGCCAAACACTGTCCACATCCCAGATTGTTAATCCACCCTCCTCATTTTCCAGGTTTTCCAGTCTGTGTACTCAGATTTAGTACAAAAATTGACACAGGACAGAAATACAATACATTTCATGACTGTATCAAAGTGCATGCCATGAATTGAATTGATCTTAGAATTCCATTGGGAGGATGAAAGGTGGGGGGAAGAAGATACAAAAAAAGAGAGAAAGAGATGTACAGTGAAAAAGAATTTAGCAGTTATGGCATGATTGCTAGAGTGCATTCCTGAAACGGTTTAGCAAACATAGTCTTGTATTCCTGCCTATACAGCTGCTCATCCTAGAGAAGGAGAGGTGAAAAGTGGCAAGGAGGCCAGAGCATTCTTCTGAATTGTGTTCTAAATTGTAGCACAGCTCAAAAAAGAGTAGCTAACATTTCTTACATTCTTAATGGAAAAGAGAGACACTTAAGTAAGGTTGAATAAAATCCTTACAAAACTTCTGTGGCTCTTGCTTGTCTCTGTGGAGAAGACAGACAATACAAGTAGCCATGTGACTAAATTTCAGTAAGGCAAAACTTGAACTACACATCAGTTTTAGGAAATCTGGATTCCACCAGTGAATTATTGCAGCATAAAACTTACATGGATTTATTTTTATGGTATTTTTTTACCTTAACAAAGTATTTAATTGACTTTACTGCATCACATATAGGGACAGTAATAGATACTCATGTATTACAAAGTATTCAAATATTTAGAAGGACCATAGATCTTTAGTCTAAATAGTTCAGAATAAGCCCTAGGAAATTCCTTCGTGAGAAATCATTGTAACAGAAACTGGTCTTCCTAAATCCAAAAGCCAGACTCCAACAATGTAGTCAGGCTATGGCTCAAGACTTTAAAAATCAATGAGAAATCTGTGTTCCTCCATTACAAAGATGATTGTCCATTTCTTCTACTCTAGTCAGAATAGATCTTGGACTAGAACAATAATACAATGTATAAGTTTTCACAGGCAGGTACCCCCAGTGTGCAGAACTGGAGTGGCAGAAGGAAATATATTATTGACTAATTACTCCAGTGACTATTGGTTGGGAGTAAAGCCCGTGAAAAATGTGCTTTCATTGAGAGTAATTTGCAAAATGCAGTTAGGTAATTAGAAGAAATCTGAATTTGAAGGTATTTACACCTAGAAGAAGAATAAATTATAGAAAAAGGAGAAAGGAAAAGAGTCAAAATCTATTCTCCGTTTTCATTTGTAAGAAGCTAAAATACACTCAAGAGAGATGCAAACAGGGTATTTTTTAACTATACAAATTTCAGTAGCAGTAAAAGTAAGGTTAATGAGTGGCATGGAAAAGCAACATGTTGCAAAATGAATTATTTTTACAAGCCAAATTTTACCTGACTGAATAATTAATCACTATTAATAATGTTGTAAGCTCATATTAGTTTTTCATTAAATAACTACTTACAAAAAAATAAAAAATAAAAAAAAATCACTTACTCTGATGACTGTGGTGATTACTATGATTTCAAGACGTTGATTTTTTTTTTTTTTTTCTGAACATCCTTGATATTACTATATCTGGGTTTAGGGGTTTTGTTGTTTTTTTCTTGCTTGTTTGTTTTTTTATACTTCTTATTTTTGTGTGTCAGAAAAATTGCAGGTGGAAAACTATTGCAAGCAATGTTGAGTTCTGGAAAAAACTATTGTCAGACATACAGTTATGACTTACCAAATGATACCTGAACAAAATGTAAACTCACAGCTGAAGTAATCTCATTATGGTAAATGATAACATCTTTCGTACTCTAGCCTTTCTATTTCCATCTCCAAAATAGAGGTAATTGTTCGAAGGAATATATTACTTAATTAAGAAAATAGATTTCAGTTTATAGATTTAAAAACTGTATTAACATTTTCTGTCTCTCTTTTGGCCTTAATATGTACAGCTGGAGGGCACAGCTTAGTAGTCTCTATTTGGAATAGCTAGGCTCCCAAATACCTGGACATTCAGGTTCCAGCAATACTGAATCAACACTTTGTAATAGTGTAGATACATTGAAAAATGAACCACTTACAAACCATATGATACCTATGTTCTTCTTGACACAGGTTTTAGATGTATTCCCTTGCAAGTAATTTCTCCAAAAAGAGTGCAATACAGTTGTGAGCAATTGTTATAACATGGGCTGAAGAAGGATTACACTATATAACACTCAAGTTTCAATATCCCCTTCCACCTTGCTTGTAAAGATTTCTGGCTATTATACACTGAAGTCCAGAGAAAGACTTGTATTGACTTAATAGGAGCAAAGGACTGAAAGTACCTCATGTGTCACTGAGTCTAAGGGAAGTATGACAACTTAACTTGCCTCTACCTTTTTTTTTTTATAAGATGAGTCCATGGAGACGGTTAAATTTCGTCTGACCATCTGTGACAGATTTTACCTTCTCTGTTTAGTGGTAGTGTAACATTCAGGCAGGATCCACAGCCACGTACACTTTCCTGAAGTTCTTAGGACATTTCTCTCTAAACACAAAGGTTTGTTCTACCTTGTAGCTGGAGTCTATTCTGTTCTATTGACCTATGATATTCCTTCATAGGTCAATAGAACAGAATAGTAAGATGCAGGATGTTCAGATTCAGTGCCTCTACCAAAGAAATCTAAGATTGTTCTTTCACTTTGCATGGTGAAATCTCATTAATCCTTGAAGGATAATTTATTCCTGGTTTTATCCTCCCAGATAAAGAGGAGAAATAATATCAAACATGATTTCATAACTATTTTTGAGCTTTTGGCTCTTTGTGGTAGAATAGGATCCATGTGCATTTCAGAAGTTTCAACCAATGTTTATTTGATGTAAAATATCACTTATGGGGGAGGTGGTAACCACTTTGTCATACTAAAGGCAAATTTTTCTTACCATCACATTTTGTACACTACTACATTTGAGAGATTACTTTATGGAACAGGTACTTTACCAAGACTTGAAGTCAATATGTGAAGCCAGATGATAAAGAGGGAAAGATGGGTAATCGGGTACTCTATGAAACTGAATTGATTATAGACACATCTGGAATCAGAGTTTTAGAAGCCTGAATAATTTTCATGGGAATGCTTTAGCACTAAGGCTGCAAATCAGATTCCAGAGTCTCCTTATTTTAAGACAGAGCTTTGATGGACTACTTCCTACAATGTGCTGCACCTTGCAGTCTCTCTGGCAATAACAGCAAGTTAAGGTCATCACCCAGCTTTGTGCTATCACTGTAAGAACTGTTGGAACCGATCACTCTATTAATTTCTTACAGGGACTTCCAAAGTTCCTTTAGTTTAGCTTGGCTTTGTTTATTGTTGACTGTCATTCTTATCTGAGCTTATGGATAATAAATTTATTAGAGATACATTCAATTTAAATTATCTTTATAAACAGATAAGCATGACAGTGAATTCATTTTGATAGTGAACAGCTAACCAATCCATAAACCAGACAAGTCTAATTTACAGATTACAAGGATAGGCCAGAAATAGCAATGAACCCTTTTGTACACTTGTAATTGACTCTTTCTGAATTGTGACATCTGTTCTTTTTTTGGGTGAATGATTGATTAAGTGAGCAATATATGATCAGTGGCTTGCCTTGCTACTGTACTGTACAAGTTGTTCCAGAGTGTGCTCTCAACAGCTACCACCTGCATGCCTAACAGGTCAAGAAGAGTGATGTTCTGCTCCATGACATCCATGTAACTCTTGGGGCTTCAGTCAGTTTACTGACCAGTTTTGGTCTATGGGGCTGTGGCGGCACAAATCTGGGCAAAAGATTCTTTCTTCTGTCTGATTTCATATTATTAATGTGTCTTTCCTTACTGCCTCCCTCCTTCTCTCCCTCCATTCTTTTCTCCTTCTTGCCCTCTCCTTCTGTCCTTCACTCCCTTCCCTCAAACTAATACATTTTCCTTTAACCTTGTTCACTAAGATTCTGAGCTCTGTTCTTTTTTTTTATTATTATTATTATTATTATAAATCAGAATGTCATTACTCAGAAGCAGATACTCCAACAAAGATTTCACTTGATGCTTGAAGTTTGAAGAAAAATTGAAATTATAATGCAAGATATTAGGAAACTTTGATGATAACTTCAGAATCACAGAATGACTGAGGAAGGACCTCCAGAGGAAGGGACCTCTGGAGTTCATCTTGCCCAACCTCACTGCTCAGTGTCACCTAAACCCAGGATCATGTCCAGATGGCTTTTGGATATCTCCAAGGATGAAGACTCCACAGCTTCCCTGGGCAACCTATGCCTGTGATCAGCCATCCTCACAGTAAAGCAGTGTTTTCTGATGTTCAGAGGGAACCTCCTGTATTTCAGTCTGTGGCTGTTGCCTCTTGTCGTCACTAGGCACCAAGGAAAAGAACATGGCTCAGTCCTTTTTGCATCTTCAGGTATTTACACTCCTGAGATCGCCCCCTGAGCCTTCTCTTCTCAAGGCTGAACAGTTTCAGCTCTCTTAGCCTTTCCTCATGGGAGAGATGTCCTTAGTCATCTTTGTGTCCCTGTGTCACACTCCCCCTTCAACATGTCAGTGGCTCTCTTGTTCTGAGGAGCCCAGAACTGACACAGCACTCCCAGTGTGGTCTCACCAGTGCTGAATAAAGAATCCTAGAACACATCACAACCACGTTAACAATTATAGAGTTAGGAGGTGAAAACATACAACACTGTTCTCACTGTTGTGTTCCTTCTTTTCTAGAAAAGCAGGGTTATAGCCACGTTCATAAAATATGGATTTTCATGTTGACTAAACAAAGTATGATCAAATGCTTAACAGATATAAACAATCAAGTGAAATTTCTAGGAAATCAGATTTGTTAATGATTCACAAAAATACTTCTCATTAAAGCTTTGCTATTTAATTATTAAGTATGTGAAAACTAATACCATCACCACTCATTCTTAAAATTTGCTATTGCCAGTAATGAAAACTTCATGATATTACCCCAGTTAGTATTTTTATTAAAAGTTTAGAAAGCTGCAGTTACTATTTTATCAGAGAAAAAAAAAAAAAACCCAACTTTTCAATAGGTCGTTTTTTTTCTTCTATAACTACAGTTCTTTTTGAAAATATAATTTGAGAAATTTCAAATTAATTAAAATGTAAGCTTCCTCTCCCTTCTCTTCCTCTCATTAATTATTTTTTGCTGTATAATCAAAAGCCTGTGCCTAATGTAAGGCCGATGGACTATTCAAAGTTGAAACATGTCTGTTATTGGGAGGAGACTGGAGTGTATTTAATTAGATGTACTTGTATTGAGACAGAAGGGAGATTATATTACTGGGTCAGATAGTTCCCAAGTGTTGTTTGATTACAGCTATAAAACATTATAATTTTTATGTTGGCAATGAACCAATTAAAATATGGCCAGTAAAAAGCTATGAGCTAGAAAAGAAACTCTAAAAATAACAACTTGTTAGTGCACATATATGCTTCTGGTGTAGGTTCTGCTTCAGAGTTTTACTGATGTCAATACTGCTGACAAAAAACTGTAAAACCACAAGCTGTGCTCTATTCTGCCTTTTGAATCATCAACAAAATTGACAGTTAACACTAATTTTAAAATCTGTATTGCTGATGGGTAAAAATGTATATCAACAAATACTCAATTGCAAGGCAGCCTGCAGTCCTGTGCTGAAAGCAAAAGGGATGGGAAGAAAACAAAAAAAAGCCCCAGAGAATGGAAACCACTGGTGGATAAGGTCTTGAAATCATAATTAAGCTTTTGCAACTATGACTTTTTTAAAGATCTTCTCTGTTTGATAGCTTACAGTTCTGTCTTCCTATAAGTCAGACTGATTAATATAATGAGTCAGGGAAAAAATGACCCTGATTTTCCCTTAGCTATGTTTCTTTTCTTTGCACACTGATACACCACAAACCACTGATACAGCTCAAAGCAGAACTTGACGCAGAGGCATTAAGTGTACATATTAATTCCTCCAAAAGACAGCTAATAGTTCATGTACTTTCTTTTGCAACTATTGCCACAGGCAATTTAATGGATAAATGCCAGAAGGTGGGAACCAATCTGAGCTCATGCAGGACAAATGTTTATGTCATTTGTTCATTGTCATTCAGTTTTACTTCTTAATCCCTCTGGTGAGCCCACGCCTGCAGTGCTGTGCCCAGTTCTGGACTCTCTAGTACAAAAGAGACATGGACACATTGGAGCAAGTCCAGTGAAGGGCTGTAAAGATGGTGAGAATGCTGGAGCTTATCCCACATGAGAAAAGGCTGAGACAATTGTGACTGTTCAACCTGGAGAAGAGAAGGCTCAAAGGGCACATGGATAGAAAATGTATGCATTTAAATACCTGATGGAGACATTAAAGACAAGAGAGACAGACTTTTCTCAGTGATATCCAGCACAAATCAAAACACAGGTTGGACATTAGGAAAAGAGTCTTCACCCAGAGCATGGTTGAGCACTGGAACAGGCTTGCCAGGGAGGTAACCATGGCACCAAGCCTGATAATATTCAAGAAGCATTTGGACAACACCCTCAGACACATGGTCTGAATCTTAGCATTGTCCTATGCAGGGACAAGAGTTGGACTTGATGACTCGATCAAAAGCTCTTATCTAAGAAGTATTTTAATGCTGGAGTACTCAAAAATCTCTAAGTACAGACCACTGGATAGAAAAAAAATAAGGAGGTAGAAGTATGTAGAACACTGTGTCATAGAATCATAGAATATCATGAGTTGGAATGGACTCACAAGGGCCATCTAGTCCAAGTCCTGACTCCACAGAGGAAAGCCTAAAAGTTAAAAGAATGTTGTCCAAACAATTCTTGAACACTAACAGGCTGTGACCATGACCCTGAGGAGCTTCTTCCAGTGACTGTCCACCCCCTCAGTGAAGAACTCCTTCTTAATATCCAATTTGAACTTCCCCTGATGCAGCTTTAGATTAAAAAAAAAACAAAAAAACCCCCCCAAAAAACCCCAAAACAATCACTGCATTGCTTTCAAGAGTTTTTCAGTAACTCGCAGAATAATCTTCTCCATAATTTTACCAAGCACCAAAGTGAGATTGTCAGGCCTATAATTTGTAAGGTCTTCTTTCCTGCCTTTATTGAAAAGTGGAATAACATTTGCCAGCTTCCAGCCAACTAGGACCTCTCTAGATTCCCAAGAATATTGATAAATATTATCACTCTCCCAGACATGGTCTTCTAATTCAGGGTTCCAGGAGTCCCAGGCGTCATCATTGGTGTTAGAGATAGAAGTGAAGAAGGCATTAAATGTCTCTGCTTTATCTTTGTCCATATTTGTTATCTACCACGATACGTGCCAGTTTCAACTCCATCTAAGCTTTGGCTGTACAAATTCTCTCCCTAGAGTGGTGAACAGCAACTCTGTAGTCCTTCTGTGTAGCCTGACCTTGCTTTTACAGTCCATATACTTTCTTTTTCCATAGAAGTTCCAGAGGAGATCCCTGTTCAGACCTTCTCTCCCTCTTGCTTGACTTCTCACATGTTGGAATCGCCTACTCCTGCCCTCTTAAAAAAATGACTGTTAAAAAGTGACTAGTGTTTGTAGTCCACATTACACTCAAAAAGTAGATTCCCAGGGAACCTTACAAACTAGTTGCTTGAGCAGCCTAAAGTCTGCTCTCCCAAAATCCAAGGTAGTAGCTCTGTAGTTGTAATTTATTATTTTTTTAAATGTTGCTAAGACAGTACTTATTGAGGTCTAAAGGGATTAAACCCATTGATTCTAAAAATACTGGAACTAGTTCAGGATGAACAAACTTTGTCAATACAATATAGACATATTATTCCATCCTAGAACAGTGAGTATAAAGACATCAGCATGTTTTTTATTTAATGTTTTCATAAACACTACCTTGCTTATCTCTACCACAGGGGTTCACACATTAAGTCAACTGGGGATTGATGGAGTATTGCATAAATACATCTGTGAAATTAGTTTATGTTTTTTCTCATTCTAGTCAGCTGTTGACTTCTCAGCATGTCTTGCTTACCTCCCAAAAGCATACCTCTGTTTTATTGTTTTGCAGTGATGATCAGCAGTGTACATTTTCTAAAGCTAGCAATGAGCTGTTTTATCAATTCTACATAGTCATAGGGAAAGTGCAGATAATTGTATTGTTCTCCTACTGTTTACATTACACATTAGAAAAGATCTATCTGTAGACTAACTCAAAGGTCTGCAGAAATAGTAAGGGCACAGCAAAGCTAGGGGTATGCTTCAGAAACTGACGTGCAGACCTGGCAGTGCTTCCACTTAAGATCTTCTAATTTGAAAAAAAGACAGATAACAAGAACATAAATTTGTAACATTTCTGTAGTTCAAAGTCAAGTTTTAGACCCTAAAAGGATAACTAAAAGAAAGATAATAGTTGTGGACAAAAGAAGAGGAAAAACATGTTAAAAAAGAAAGTTTTTCTGCTGTATATGGATCAATTTGGCTGGTGAGCAGCATTCTGAATCACTGCTGGAATCAGCAATGGGTGTCCATGACAGTTAGTGAGAGGAAATTAAACGATTGATCCTTTATTTTGTTAATACATTAAACAATACTACTGAACAAATTACATTGTCTTCCCAAGTAGAAAGGAAAGTTTTCAGCTGGGATATAGAGGATATAAATCCACCATTATTAAAAACACATATTCGATAACTTTTTAAATACTTCTGGCAAATTATGCCCCCCCAAAAAGGGCAGGTGAGAAAGGAAAACCTAAATTATTTGCTTAGCAGTAAGTGGCTTTTTAAAACTGTTGAAAAGAACTCTAAACTCTGGCCAAATTTTAGCTATCTGTGGAATAATTACTGGAGGTAACTTAAAAATCAGAAAACACCCTTGTTCACACATTAGGAAAAGGTATAATGTCGAAGAAGATCCCAGGGGAAAAATGCAACTGGTATGTAAATGAATTCTCTCCAAGGCTGTCTCCTAGAGATCTTGGTCTGCATAACAATATGGGGGATGGAAAAGAGTGGAGATTCGTTCGCTAACCCCTGTATTTACTGAGACCTCTGGTGCCAAGGGGCTGATACGCTATCTGTTTACGACCCTGGACTGACCATCTGGCACCCCTTAGACAAATACCTCCCTTGCATGAACCTTGAATTATAGTAACACAAAAACATACCTCCAGCTCACTGACCAACCCTCCCACCCCGCCCCTACTGAGCATACACTCTAAGTTTTGGTAACTACTTCCTTAAAAGGGAAACGGAAGTGACTTTACCAATTGTGGTAAAATGATGACTAGAGTCACTCAAGCTCCACCTTAAAGGTAAAAAATAATATAAAAGTAGACAAAGAAAGAGAGATGTTGGGGAAGATATCATCACAGACAAGTCAGGGAAGACACCATCGCAGACCCCTGGCCTCTGGGAGCAGTTGATAGGTTGAGCGTCTCTTCCCCCACCACAGGGACGCCTTTGGGTAAGATTTATACTGCCCCAAGAACTTTCTCTGAAACTTTGAAATCTCTAGAGAATTGGTTTACTAACTTAGTGTTTTCAGTAACTTGTAACTTTAATGCTTGTATATACCTCTGCAGGCAGTAGATTATCACTGGCAATCCACACAAATCTGTGGGCGCCGCCTGATGAGGCCGTGAGAGTCCATGGATCGTGACTGGAAGGCGGGTGCAGGGCACTACCGAGTGAATCCAGTACTGGTGAACGCGGACCTGTAGTGCCACATCGAACTGTGTCTGTCCATAACCAGCCACACCAACCTTCTGTGCCTAACGGGACACCACTAAATGCTGCAGGTTTAGCCATAAGAGTCCATAAATCGTGGGTACAGGAGTCCAGCGCACTATCAAGTGAATCTGCTGTTGTCGGACTCGTAGTGCTCAACTGGGCATCACTCAGACCTAAGCCTAGCCACCCCTTCCTCCAGTTATCTGAGGGTGAGCTGGAAGGCAAGGGGATTTGTTTCCTGCCAAATTGCTTCACCATCCTTTTCGCGTGACACTATCATAGATCAAGAAGTTAGGCTGTCAAATAGTAATTAAATATATATATATATATACAGCAAGTCATTAGAAGTTTCTCACTGCTGTAGTCATGATTTATTCCAATCTAACATCAACACAAAATGAAACCTTGAAATGGGAAAAAGAGATAGAAAGTATTCAGAGTTACTATGAATAAGGGTTCTGAAGTAACTATTTTTTTCTTATGTAGATTCAGGAACTAAGTTAATTTAAAGTTAATTTTGAAGTCAACAGAATAAGTAAAGAACATGTAAACTAATCTTGAGCAGTTAGCCAAAATTAAAGACTGACTTAAGTTTGTTATGCCTACATATTTTATCACTCAAGGTTTGCCAGCATTTTGATAAACTACATTTTATTTGTATATTTCTATCAGTAAGGAGGTAAGGTTAACAGGCACAAGTGTGCAGAAGTTGCAATGCAGAAGCAATATGGTTACCATATAGTAAAAAATCCTACAAGGTAATTGCAGAATAACACATTCTGATATAGGAAACTGATGCCACAAGAAACTTACAGATGTTCCATGTTACAATTATTATTTGTACAGGTGTTCTTATACAATAAAGTGAGAGTCACAAACTGAATGCTATCACTGATTGTGAAAAAAAAAAACAAACAAAACCAAAACCAAAACACATGATATCAAGTTAAGAGAAAGATCTCCCGTATCTTCAATGAACTGTGGACCAAAACCTAATCAATTTAGGTACACTGCTATGTTGGGTTTGTGTGATGGGTTTTTTGGTAGCAGGGGAAGAGGGTACAGGGATCTTTTTTTTGAGAAGCTGCAGAAGCTTCTATCTTAAAGGAATATTTCACTGCTTCTTATTACATACAGTGTAATGCTGCAAAGACTATGGAAATCGCCACTAAAGTTAGCAGGGCTTCAAAATTATGTAGAGGTAGAGGTTTCTGTGATGCTAGTAAGTTCAAACATAAGCCATTATTTCTGGATCCCACTTTCTTCTCCTCTTACTCTTGGGTTCAGAGTCTCTTTTCAAATGGTAATTCTCAGAGCTCATCAGGAAAAACATCCAGAGAGCTAAACACAAAAAAAACCCCAGCAAGTTTTTAAAACATTAAAAGATATCCTAGATATTACCACTGTACTTTCTGAAGAAAAACAGGCTCCTACCATGCTTTTGCCTAATTGTTCCTGTTTCTATAGATTTGTATACATCTATTTATACAGATTTACTGTTTTGCAAATTGAGACTCCCACAGCACTTGCAACATTGGATCCCCAAGTACAACAATACTGTTGGTTTGAGTAAGTAAGTTTCTAGTTTTAACAGAAGAAGAGAATTCAGAATATGATGGCTTTAAATGTTGCTGGTCTGTTGAGGTGACCTTTGAGAAGCCACTGAAGAGTCTATGCCTTAATTTTCCCATTTGAAGAAGGGAAATAATGTTCCTTGCACAAATGTGTCACACAATGTTTTTTTTCCATGTGAATAAAACCAATAAGATACCTAGATTATGTTAATTTTAGCATGTTCTAAGAGTTAACATGCTCTGACAGGCACTAGCTGCATTAACTATTGGGTAATTCTTAGAAGAGATTTATTTAGATAGAAAGGGGTTTAATAATAGATAAATTGTTATGTCTTTGTACAATGCAGAGCAGTGTGAATATTTAATTTTCTGTGGTACAGTGCAAGAACATGCTTTCAGTTCATCTATAAGTGCTTTAGGTCAAATACTCCAATTATGATATTCAAGGAAGGTAACAATATCCAATAAACAAATATCAACTCTTACAGCATCTGCTAAACAAAGTGATTGTATCTTGGGGTGATCGTAGAAACACAGAATCACAGAATGGCTCAGGTTGCAAGGGACCTTTAAAGGTCATCTAGTCCAACCCCTAAGCAAAATGATAAAGGAAAACAAAATTTGTGACAACAAAATGGAAGAGAAAATAACCTCTTTATCATAACACTGGTTATAGCATTAGCCACTAAGAACCAGGAAAGGGGCAGATATTGAGTGGCTATCTTTGAAAAGATGGGAGGAGAGGAGAATGATAAGGAATTATCAAGCAGTTACTCTTAGTCTAGAATGAGACAAAGAATGGGAATCAAACATCAAATATCCATTTCAAAGTATAGAGGGAGTATAGTAAGGAAGATTTAAAAATGGAACAAAACACACAACCCCCCCCAAAAAAAACCTAGCAAAATCCACTTTACTCCTTTCATAGAGTAGCTAGAGCAGTGTTCTAAGACAACAGGCAGCAGAAGTGAAAATGCCATATAAAGATTTGACACTTCATCCTTCTTCAGAAATGTTAAAAACAACCTCCTATTCATGTTCAGTCACTAAAAAATAGATGTATAATAGGTGAAAACATTTCTACAGAAGTAGGTGCTATAATTTGTATTCATAGAATCATAGAATCATAAAATGGTTTGGGTTGGAAGGGACCTTAAAGATCATCTAGTTCCAACCCCCCTGCCATAAGCAGGGACACCTTCCACTAGACCAGGTTGCTCAAAGCCTCATCCAACTTAGCCTTAAACACTTCCAGGGAGGGGGCATCCACAACTTCCTTGGGCAACCTGTTCCAGTGTCTGACCACCCTCACAGTGAAGAACTTCTTCGTAATATCTAATCTAAACCTACCCTCTTTCAGTTTAAAGCTATTTCCCCTTGTTCTATCACTACCTGCCCTTGTAAAAAATCCCTCCCCAGCTTTCTCATAGGCCCCCTTCAGGTTTTGGAAGGCAGCTATAAGATCTCTCTTAATCCTTCTCTTTTCCAAGAGAGCTTTCAGAACAATCCTTTTGTTTGCAACCTGAATGATGAACTAAAGGCAACACTTAGACCATTCACGGATGGTAAAGAGATAAGTAGAGTTGCAAACACTCTTCAGAACAGGATTAAAATAATTTTGATAGAGTAGAGAAAGATCTGAGATCAACAAGATAATACGCAATAAAAAAAAAAGTGCAGAATACTAAACTTTAGAAGTGAACAAATACAAAATTATGAATATCTAGCAAACACTGAAGGAAACAGATGTCCTGGTCTAGATCACACTGCAGACTTGAGAGGAGTCAACAACTTGATATTCTACAAATGAGACAAATATTGTTCTAGGCTGTGCTAGTAAGATGGTCAGACAGAAAACACTAAATACAATAGTTCTACTAACCGTGATAATAGTTCAAGAAAGATTTCATAATCTTGAGTTTCAAAAGAAAGACAGTAGTTTTAAACCATCTCAAAAGGAATATTGTTTGGGCAAGGGGGTTTACCTAGAACAAAAGAGTGGAATAGAAGGGTAACAGTATTATATGTTAAAAGGGTTGCTATAAAAGTACCAGTGATATATTATTTTCCTGAGTCAAGACAAGGGTCAAGGTTTTTTCACCAAGGTCAAGACAAATAGTAATCAGTAGTCTTCATTAAAGCAAAACTTACACTCAAGATTGAGAAAAACTTTCTAGCAATGAGAATGGGAAACACTGCAGCAGCATGTCTGAGGACATGTAATCTCTGCTAGATTTCAAAGGCTAGGGATAGCCAAGGTATATATACAGCCTCAGTCTTTAGTGAAAGGATAGTAGCTGAGCTATATTTCAAGTTAACTTTTATTAAATACTTCCCTATTATAATAAACAACATTAAAAGAAAAAATAAATGTTACTTTACTTGTATGATTTCCTAGAATCAAAATATATACTTTTATGTTAAATATGCACAAGATTGTGAATTAATTGTCTACTATTTGGACATACACTGAGTTACACAACCCACATACATGCATGTTTAAGCAAAAGGTTTTAAAGGAACTGCTGTATTTTTTGTACATGTTTTATACAGTTTGATACAGTACCTAGTTGGAACAGTATTGTCATAATCAGACTTTGTAATGGTTTTTATGCAGTTTTAAATTCACACTTCACTTTCCCAATTTTCAAGTACTGAATCTTGTTTCTCAACACATTTTCTTAAGGAAACAGTATTAAATAGATCATTAATACTCTGAAACTTATTTAATGTTCATTGTCATATGCTTTTATGTGTACATTTTACTATATGAAAAATTCATGATAACATAGGATATTAGAGTTGGATTTCAAATTGAGACAATTGATATACAAATAAGTGATCAAAATTCAAACAAAAAGAGCAATTTTGTATTCTGTAAGATTTAAAAAAAAAAAAGAAAGAGAAGAAGAAAAAGAGATATAATAAATAGAAATCTTCTTTAATGGATAGTAAAAATGGATTAGTCCTTAAAGTATCGAGCCTCTTGCAGAAACAACATTATTAGTGCTACATTTTAATATTAATTAGTCAGGCTGTAATATCTACAACTATGATTTTTAGAAACAAGTTAATTTGTAATCAACATTGACTGTGATTATAACTACTAACTGCTAAGACATGCCAAAGGCATAATCTGATACTAGGAATACTAATTATTGCTAGTACTGTGAGGAGGCGGGGGAAACCCTAGGTGTATGCATAATTAAATAAAAACCATGCAGATTAATATAGAGTGTGTCAGCTAAAACCAGTTATCTAAGTTTCACAGAATACCTGTGTACCTGCCTCTTCTTCTCTAGTACTTCTTTTTTATAGTAAAAAGTATTAGAAGAAGATAGAGCAAATACTTTAAGAGTCATGAGCTTTTTTCTGCACTTTTCAGAAAGCCCGTGGCTGGTCTTTAGCACCCACACATCCCTAGAAGCCATAATGAAAGCATATCCCAGGTCTACAGGAAAGACAAGTATGAAACTTTTACCATATCTCTTGTTTCATTGAAACTTTACTGTTGGGTAGAACCTGTACAAAAGGAAACATCCCAGCAGAAGGTAGGTCAGTACCAAAGCATTTTTTAGAACAGTACTTCCATGAGTTCCCAGGAGTGGGAAAGGAATATTTGATTGCCCATGTATGCATTTACTGTGAATGGTGTTGTTTTGTTTTGTTTTCCTTAAAATAGATTCTAGTGAAGGGACAAATTGGAAACTGTGCTTTGAGCATAACATGAAGTGAAGTACACATATGACCAAAAGGATGTCTGGAAACAGACATGGAAGGATATTTCATTTACTTATAAATTTCCATTAAAGTGAGAAAATCCTTTAGAGAAAAATAGAATCATCTAGTTATGTTGCCTGATACATAAATAATTCACACTGTACATTTAAATTTATTGCAAGAGATCCTCATCTTTTATAAAGACAAATGGTCCTTTGAGTTTATACAGAATATTAAAATGAAACTTGTAGTGGTGGTGGGGATATTTTATTTGATTCAGTGCCTAAAATTCTAATAGATTTTAAGGACAATACAGAGTAATGTGTAACAATGCTTTTCACATTTTTTTCTAAGACTTTTTTCTTATACTGTATGCAAACTCACCTGAATTAGAATATTTCGTCAGTTAAACAAGCTACAGTTTATATCTTAAATAAAGCAAGAATTATTTAGTTTTCTCGATGAGTCACAAAGTAGATGGGAACTTCTGATGTTTTTACAAGAAAGCACTAAAGAAAAAGTATTCAATGACCTAAGCAAAATAATTCAGTTCTCATAGTTTTAATTGCTGAAAAATGTTACAATATTCATTATGTTAAAATTATTGTATGAGTTATGGTCATATTAACCAGAGAAAAACATTTTTCAAAAGGATATAGATGTTAAAATAGAACACCTTTGGCTCTGAGAGACTGCAGAGAAAGAGAGGTAAGTGATGTTCACTCTGAGTAAGTATCTGAGGTTACAGGAATCCTCATAATGTTAGAAGAAATGTAAGTTGTCTAAGATGCTGTAGATTCACAGAAAACTTTTGCAGCAGTTTTAGTGTATGGCCTTTAAGTAGAATATGGTACGCTGGCAAGCAACTTTCCACCCTAAAGTTTAATCTTTTAGTAAAAAGAATTAAATTATGCAAGGTGTATAAGGTATTGCAACTCTTTTGATAAGTTCTGAATCCATTTTATTCTGTCAGCACTTCTGAAAATAACTCATTTATTGTTGTAAAGTACATTCCATACATCTGTATAGTGCTTCACAAGATTATTTTTATTTACAAAATAATTTAATTTAATTGGTAAAATAATACCTTGCATTCACCTAGACTCAGTTTTCTTCTGTTTAATCCAGAGTAGTACAAAGCAATAAATCTGGCAGTTCATCTGCAATACATTAGAAATTCTTCATAGAGCTTACTATCAGAGAATACAAGATTCATAAGAGAAGAAAACAAAGGTATCAGTGGTTTGTAGAGAAATCTGGATTTTTTAAAAAATACATACATACATACATACATACATACATACATATATATATATGTAGGACCTTTCATATATATATATAGAACTTCTGTGTTAAAAGCCCAGACATGATTCTTCAATACAGAATATTTAATATTTATTGAAATTTATTTAAATTAATTTGATAATTAATATTCAATATTATTGATTGCAAACTTTATTAGTGTTTTGAAGTAAAAAGTTCTTAGGAAATTGTAGATATTTCTTATGAAATTAGCACTACAAGACAGTAATACTGTATTGTGGTGTAAAGATGAATTAAGAGAACTGAAACAGAATTGATATCATTCAAAATAATATACTGAAATATTTTTTACAAAAATATCTGATTCATGTAGAACTACTAGAAAGTCTACTATGACTAAAATTTTAGATAAGTATTGAGACTAATTCTGATAGGAAACATGGCATCTCTTTTGTAGGAAAAGTATGGCAAACTTTGGTTGCATGCTTTAATATAGTCTCTTACATGTAACTGAAACGTTAAGAACATAGGAACTGAACCCTGATGCATGATGCCTGGCAAAGAAGCGCAGAGAAGCTGTTAGCTCTGAGTCTGGAGCATGACCTTTGGAATAGTATCCAGATTCTTACTTGTTTTCCTTACATGTATTTGGAAAATAAATAAATAAAACTTCCATCTGTTGTCAATTATGAGATCGACTGATAGAAAAGAGTGTATCATTACCCCTGACAAACTCTTTCATTAGCTGCTATTACCAAAGTTTAAGTAGTGACCTAGCCAAAGGTCAAGATGTGTCAATGAACAGAAATACCCTGTGAGAAAAGACAGACAAACAAGACTCATTAATTAACAGCTGGTTTCTCATAGAGCACAAACTTAATGACAGGTTCATGGTTTTATCAAAACTATTTTCTTTTATACGTAGAGATATATATATATATAGAGAGAGATATAACTATAAAAAAGCATAGCATGAGTGAGGTCAAGTATAACATAACACTAGATTGGAAGAGCAATCATCCTTTTTCCCTATTTCCAGGGCTTCTCAATGTGAACTGCTTTAAGGTGAATTGGATAATCATCACTTTTTGAAGACCAGGCCCTATTAAGACGAGGGAGGTTAAGAATCACAAATGAAAATGAAACATAAAAAAAAAAAAAAAAAAGTAGTAAGAAGCATGAGTTTCACCCACCAGTTATCTAATCTTTACAATTAATTCCTGAAGATTTTACTGAAAGCAGAAGTCTGCAGTATTCAATAACATACTATTTTTACACTAATAAAAGACTAAAGTAATGTTAACAGGACTAAGAAAAATAAAAGGAATATAAAAATGTGTAGGTTTTGGGGGTTTGTTTTTTGTTTGTTTGTTTGTTTGTTTTTTTCCCTTTGCTTTCCCAATCCATATTAACTGTTTTCAAAGTCTGAGCTGCTTCCAAAACACCTGGAAGTCCTTGCATGTGTAAATCTTATCATTGGCACTTTTGGGCTGATCTGAAAACAAATTTCCTGTTCTGAGTACAAAAAAAATTGCGTCAAAATATTTGGTTATAAAATAGTAATTAGAGAGAAGTACAGGACAATAACTTTTATGTTTAATCTCAGATGGTCAGGGTAAAATATATGTGCAAATTTTAGAGGCAAATTAGTGTGTTAGAATCACAGAATCACAGAATGTCAGGGATTGGAAGGGACCTCGAAAGATCATCTAGTCCAATCCCCCTGCCGGAGCAGGAACCTAAATGAGATCACACAGGAAGGCATCCAGGCGGGTTTTGAATGTCTTCAGAGAAAGACTCCACAACCTCCCTGGGCAGCCTGTTCCAGTGCTCTGTCAGCCTCACTGTAAAGAAGTTTCTTCTGACGTTTAAGCGGAACCTCCTGTGTTCCAGCTCACACCCATTGCCCCTTGTCCTACCATTGGGCATCACCGAGAAGAGTCTGCTTCCATTCTCGTGACATTCGCCCTTAACATATTTATAAACATTAATTAGGTCTCCCCTCAGTCTCCTCTTCTCCAAGCTAAAGAGCCCCAGCTCCCTCAGCCTTTCCTCATAAGGGAGATGCTCCACTCCCTTAATCATCTTGGTGGCTCTGTGCTGGACTCTCTCCAGCAGTTCCCTGTCCTTCCTGAACTGTGGGGCCCAGAACTGGACTTTACTTTCAAGTACCCTTTCCCATGGGATTTCCTCCAGCAATTGCTTGAAAAAGCCAAAGGTGGCCCTCCTGAAAGCCAGGGTTGCAATTCTGCTTGGAATCATAAAATTCATTAACAAATGCAGCCAGAAAACATTAAAATTCTTATTAAAAAACCTGAGCAAAAGAACCCGCATAGTAGACTATTAAGACAAATAGAAAATATATGTTTATTATCAGCACAATTTATTTTCTTTGGGTTAGTAAAATCTATATAGGAAATTTTACTAACAGCATTTAACTTCACAAATAGAGTATGGCATCAGAAATTATATTTTTCAACATTTTTTTCTTTTCTACAAGAAACTTCATATTACTTCAAATACCTTCTGGTTTATCAATAGAAAGTTGCATATATTTTAATGCAGTACAACAAATTCATAAAGATTTTTTTCCTCTTATGAAATTAACTATATTTGTGTTATTTTGTATTCAAATAAATATTAAACAGTTGGGGGCTCCTTTTTTTTTTTAATGAGAGGAAGTAGTTCAATGTGAGAGTATTTACATTTATTTTTGTCATCTTAAATCATAATTTTTATTCTTTTTATAGAAACTTCCTTATGGTCTGCCAGTGGTATGTCTGCCATCTGCCTATGCAGGAAATAGAGAAAAAAAGTCTTCAAAACATACCAACTAAAACCAAAACAATTTTGGAATTATAAAATCCAAATCACTATATTGACTTAGAGTATTTTTCTGAAGTTAGCAAGTAAGGAGAAAATCACCCTTCCTTCAGCAGTTATTACCAAACAGAATACCTCTGATTTTATTACTAGAAAAAGAAAAAAACCTCTACTATTTTACCAAATCATGGTGATTCAGAAAGAAAGATTTCAAAATAGCTATTTGACCCAAGGACAAATTTGAAAATAAGTGATTTAATGAGTTTCACTGCTACTTTATGGAAACTGAACTTTGGGAACAAAACTTGTGTCATTTGGAAACCTTCTTAGTATTTAGGATTCCTTCTTAACATTTCCCTAAAGGTCTTCAAATCTTTTGAAAAATACTATATCCCACATACAATCCGATTTTGAAGCAAAACATTATAAAGCATATGTTATGTTTCAAAAGTTAAACAGAAAGGCAGCCCATTGGGACACTAACAGTCATCATCTTCTGTACACCAAGAACAGCTACAGAGACACCGTCAGTCATGGCTGACTAATAAATGTGCTGTAACTGGTCCTAATACGCTGCCTGGGGAAGAAACTGTGCTCTAGCAAAAGCCCCAGAGCCTGTGAGCATTCTACTTCCCTAGTATCACTGTAATTTAATAATAGCAGCGTGGCATTGACCCCTAACAAGATCAAGTCAAAAGAGGTAAGCAAAAGAAATTCTCACTTAAATCACATGAATTCATTAAATAAAAATGAAGCTTCACTTCCGTGTCTCTACAAGTTAATGCCATGTGATCTTAAGAATCTGAAAGGCTATTATAAGAAAAAGGTTTAAAAGGGCGGTTAAGGGAATTAAAACCTTACATGCATCCTGGAGACTTCTTAGGGAAGCAGTATTAGAAGCATAGAACAAATCTATACTACTCATAAAAGTCCTGAGAAAAGAAGCAAGCATCATTAAAAGGCAGGGGAAAGGGGACTTAATTTGAAAGCAGTCTTCAAAAAACTGGGATCATGTCCAAATGAAGAAAATAGAAGAAAAGTAATATCTGGAAAGTTAAAAAACTACGTAAACCTGGGTGAAAGAAGAGATTGTGGTACAACTATCAAAACCCATAAAAAATAATAAATCTTTCTTCAGACACATCAGTCTGAGAGACTTCAAATCCCACAGATTATCAAGGTATAAAAGGAGGCTTCAGGGAAAATAAAGTTACAGCAAAAAGCTGAATAGACACTTTGTGGCTGTGTTCACTGTGGAAGAACACATAAAGATTTTCCCAACAGAACACCTCAACCATCCGGTTTTTTATTATTATTTTTCTTCTCTTTCTTATTATTTTTTATTTTTTTTAAATCAGGGAAGAATTTCAGAAGATGTGTTTCAAGTTGCAGCTCCCCTAGGAGAAGTTACAAAATAGATAGTAATGAGAGACCAGGAGCAGACAATTTTAATCCAAGGCCTTAGAGATCTGATGGCAAAACAGATGAACCGGAAAATGTGATGCACAGTCTCTTTCTCAAAACCTATGAGGTAACTGTGAACTGGAAGGGAAGTGCAGGAAGTTATTTAGCCACAAATGCTTGAAAGCTGGCAGTGTACTCGAAGGAGGTACTATTCATGTTTTCCCTGTTATTACAGTCTTCCTTAGGCACCTGTTTTTGATGATAGGACCAGATAAGGACATTTGACTCCATCTGAGTACTGCTTCTCTTCTATTCTTAGGGTATGATGGGAATGAAAGTTTAAATATTACCAAAACCTGTGGCAAGCACCTAAATGTCATGCTAAGCTAGCCGTCATACTAGTCACAACAGCAAATAAAATGCAGTTTGGCATCGTACGTATTAGCAACTGTAGTTCAAATATTGGGTTATCTTTAAGACCCATGTAGGCTAATCAATAGGGTTAACTTAATCCGTAATAATTTATTCCCAGAAACAACCGTGGAATACAGGACACACCTTTAGAGGCTTAATCACATACCTACTCAATGTGAAGGGAAGACATTCACTGACTTTAATATATCTTGTTTAAGTCTCTATTTCGCTAACAACACCACTCTAGCACTACAAATATCATATAATTGATTTTACTCAAAACAGTAATCATTACAAAGCTACCTGTCTTTTGAATTATGCAACTGAAAATGGAGGAAAATACAGATTTGTGTGAAGAGGTGGGTGGTAAATATTGTTCAGTTCCTATAAGTTTGTCTGAAACTCTGGGTTTTGGAATCATCACAGTCTTGGTCTGGCCATAAGTGTGAACTGATTTCACTGGAGTGTCTCCATATTTTTGACTATGCAGAGAACAGAGAACTAGAGATGAAGTACAGATGAAAAAATAAGGCAATGGAAACATCTTATTATTTCCAAACCTGACAAAGTTCTGATATTATTTTTTTTCAGACATTCGGGTTGTTTTTATCTGAGAGACTGACATGGAACTGCTCATTTCAATACAGGGCTGTTTGCAGGCCAGTTGGTCCTTATTTGTGCGGTAGCTGAAATCTCTTCAATTAGCTGCAAAGACTAATGGGCTGATTCCTCATACCAGACAGAGTCTATAAGATAATTGCCTCAAATTATTTTAATAATAGCATTTCCAAGGAACAGCTCTCTTAAAAACAGAGGAGATTCTGTACCTGAATAAAAGGGATTGCATATTTTAATTTTATAGCATATTGTGTATTTATAGCAATACTTTATATTTCATATTTTAATTTTATAATTTTTGCAAATGATGCCAAGCTGGGTGGGAGTGTTGATCTGCTTGAGGGTAGGAAAGCTCTACAGAGGGATCTGGACAGGCTGGATTGATGGGCCAAGGTCAATTGTATGAGGTTCAACAAGGCCAAATACCAGGTCTGCATTTGAGTCACATAGTAACTCCTCCTGATCCTTTATGCAGCATAAAGTCCAACATAATCTGAAAACTGACTGTAGACTTTGGTGATTTTTATTATATTAACCACAAAGAGTAAGTACAGTTTTGGCAGTATATATATTATAAAATCAACTCTAGGCTAAATTATATAGATCTATATGTACAGAGAAAGTTATTCCCAACTCCAGTTTGTTGCAACTACAGCAGCTCAATTTCTTTTCAGACATAGCAGCATCATTGTAATTTTCTTGTTCTTTTTTTTTAGCGTAGAAATATTCTGGCAGCCATTTAGATGGTTCAATACCTAAAATTCTGCCTCACAGTGATGAACACTACTATTACTTGATCAATCACGCTACTCTAAAAGTGGTACTTTAAGATTCTCTTAATCTCTTAAAAAACAAAATGCAAAACATTGTCTGTCATTTGATAATAATAATAAGTCCTTTCAAGATAACGCAGAGGCATTGAGAGTACATTGTTCGACAGCAGTCTTGATAGCTAATATTGTGTTTACTTTTCCTGTTCATTGAGAGACATAGTTGAACATAATCCAGATTTCTAGAGATCTTAAAATCTGAGCATCTAATACAGACAGTGAACTAATGAGGTATATACAGATTCTATATACCTCATTACAAATTTCATAATAACAGTGGGATTACTGTTTTTGTACAGGGAAATAAAAAGCCTACATAGTGTACTGTGACAGATATGTCCATTCCCTGAGCATCTGAAAGAATGCATCCCAGTCTTAATGCGAGAGCTGCCATGTTAATGCATGTCAAATCTGAGCTAAAATACCCTGCTTCTTGGTGTGGTTTATCTTCACAGACTCTATGCTTAAGACTATCTGGATACTAATGCAGTTGTGGCTCTTTTTTTCAGCTCTGCTTGTGGTTAGCATAAACTCACAAATGCCTGAGGTATACCATGTAGATAAAGCCAGGTGAGTTTCTTTATCAAACCTTCTGAAATATATATGTGTAGTAGGGAATACATTGGGACAGTGACACAGAAAGGCTGTGAAATCTCCATTCTTGGAGGCACTGAAAAGCTATCTGATCACAGTTCTGGACAGCTGGATCTAGGTGGCCCTGTCTGAGCAGGGAGGTTGGCCTGGAGAAGTCCCCTCCAGCCTCAGTCATCCTTGTAATTTTGTGATTGTTAGCCTTGCCAAAAGTTTTATATTCTGATTCTAACCTGCTCAATGCCTTTTAAGAAAAGCTGATGGCATACAGCGTGTCGCGGTATTTATTTTCCATTTTGCACTGCTGTATGTGGTACCAGCATAGGTAGCAGCAGGAAATAAATGCATAAAATAGATTTAATAAATTAGCAGTATCTACATTTAATTGTTTCAGTCAGTCTGTTGATTTCACCTGTGATGCTGTTTTGTGTTTTTCTGCTCCTAACTTATCACTACTTACAAATATGTCGCATTGCAATACTCTTTCACATGCTTATATGCCTACACTATAGTGTCAGAACCCTCTTTTCTTCTCCACTACACTGCTACTGATAGAAATTAAACTTGGTATGAACCACACGCACAAGGCTCAGAGTAGGTATTCTGTCTAATAATAGAAATTGTCTTTGAGAATCTTTTAAGTCTGGTTCATTTATGTATCAAACTTTATTATATTGGTAATCATATTAGAAATTTTAGTGTGTCATGCTTCATGATTACTCTTCATTTTCATCATTAGAAAGAAACAGAAAATCATAATGAAGTTTTTATTCAGTTAGAGTGAAGGCCAGTGTCAGAGCTACACAGAGAGAAAGGAAGGACAAGACCTCATTGCAAGTCCCGCTGTGGTTGGAATATGCCCAAAACTCCAGATCGTGAGTGGGTCAATATTAATCCATCTGACCTGCATCTTGGACAAATTACAAGAGCTGTGGGCAGTAGGAGAAGAGCAGGGTGTACTACTACACACTAACCTCCATTTGCTGGTACACCTCTCCAGGAATAACAAATAGCTTAAAGACAGATAGTGGCTTTATTCACTACGTGAAGACTTCATGTGTTAGTAATAGGTTCAAATCTCCATTGTGGAAATTTAGAACAAGGAATTCAAAAGGAATGTTCTGATCAGATAAACTCTCAGAGCTAAATCTTGAGATAGAAAAAATAGGTCTCCTTATTGCAATACACAGCTTGTTATTTAAGCCTCTTCTGAGCATTCTCCAATTCCCTGATGAATGCAACAGTGAGAGTATCAGATGAAAGTAATTTCTCTGACACAGACAGCTTGTATCTAAAAAAAAAAATTTGCTTCTTGAGTATGATTAAGTGACAGAATGAACAAAGGGAAGTCTTGAAAATTGTTTATCGATATTTCTCTGGCAGAGACAGCTTGTATTTATAAATATTTAGCATCTTAGTTGAAATATAAACATGAATGGAAAACAAGTTAAGAATTCGACATGCAGTATCTGGCAATAAAATAATTACCATTACAAGCAATTATATGACTGAAATACTCTGTGTTTTCAATAAAGTACTAGCTAAATGAGTTTTGAGAAGTGATTGGATGAATTTGTTAATGGAAACCATTTAGTTTATTATTTTCATCTGGACTAATGTAGCAGCAGCTTTTTTTCAATGATTCCCCCAAATCTTGAAATGCTTCAGTTCCTTTCAAAATGCAATTATATGCATACCTGGATGAAAGAAATAGTAACAAAGTGAAATGGAAATTTATAGGATTAATGTAAAATAAACTGGAGACAAGTTTTCTAGAATGAGTGTCAGATGTTTCCTCCAGGTGCAGAAATCTACACGATACTTGCAACCATTTCATCCATTTGAACGTTAAAGTACACCTACTTAGGAAGCCATCCCAATGAGAAAAATTGGTCATGCTTCCAGTCATGATGGTTCCAGAAAGAAGATATTTATCTGACACAAAAGCAGAAAATTCTCAAACAGAATGTTCTGGAGGGATGGTTCCATGCAGGTAAAGGGAAGAGCCATATGCTTTGGAATTTCTGGGGGTCCACCCCTAGGACACAACTGTTGTACACCATTTGCTATTAAACAGGTCAATGTGTATCATAGGTTCCTTTACACAAAACATTTTTTCTCCTCAGAAAAGGATTTTTGATATTTCTTAAAAAAAAAAAAAAAAAAAAAAAAAGGTGGGAGGAGAGGACGTTCTGGTTTTGTATACAAACAGAAAATTGATGTACATCAGATGTTTGGGAATCTTGGTTAACATTCTGTCACTGAGCTTAAAATGAGTGATCTTTTCAAGTTTTAAATAAATATTCCAATTAAAAGAGCAGCAGCAATGCTCTACAAATGCACCTAAAATGTTCAGTTGTGCTCAGCATGAGGCATAGATGAAGAGCTGATAGAAGTCACTGAGGGAGATCACGTGGCAAAACTCCATGCAGATCCATGAGCTACGACCCTGGTGCACTACAAATACTAAGCAGGGCTTTTTGCCACTGAACCGAAAAATACTGCTTTCAACCCTACACTTAATTTTCACCTTGATTATTTGGTTGGTTTTTATAGGGTTCAGGATAGTTCACAGATGCTATGAGGATGTTAATTGGATATCAAACCATTTGGGACACAGATTTTCCTATACCATGATTCAGACACTACAGGTGTTGCCAAAGCTGGTCCATCATCTCCAAGAATTTCAGAATAATCGGTGAAGGGCTCTGTGTCTAGTGATACACAGACACAGTGTTTAGTGATATATAGACACAATTTCAAATTAGAATTTACAAAACCAGATTAGGTGCTCAAATTCCCTCACTAGATGGATGAAGATAGTTAAGTGCCACCTTAAAATTCAGTTTCATAGAATCATAGAATGGTATAGGTTGGAAGGGACCATAAAGATCCAACTCCCCTGCCAAGAACAGGGACACCTTCCACTAGACTAGGTTGCTCAAAGCCTCACCCAACCTGGCCTTAAGCACTTCCAGGGAGGGGGCATCCACAACCTCCTTGGGCAACCTGTTCCAGTGTCTGACCACCCTCATAGTAAAGAATTTCTTCCCAATATCTCATCTAAATCCAGCTTCTTCCAGTTTAAAGATGTTACCCCTCATCCTATCACTATCTGTCCTTGTAAAAAGGCTCTCTCCAGCTTTCTTGTAGACCCCCTTCAGGTACTGGAAGGCTCTTTCGATCCATTCCCCACCCAGCCTGTATTTGTGCTTGGGGTTGCCCCAACCCAGATGCAGGACCTTGCATTTGGCCTTGTTGAACTTCATGAGGTTAGCACAGGCCCACCTCTCAAGCCTATTAAGGTCCCTCTGGATAGCATCCCTTCCCTCCAGCATGTCAACTGAACCACACAACTTACTGTCATCAGCAAACTTGCTGAGGGTGCACTCAACATCACTGTCCATGTCGCTGACAATGTTTAACAGTACCAGTCCCAATACCAACCCCTGAGGGATGCCACTTGTCACTAATCTCTACTTGGACATTGAACCATTGACCACAACTCTGAGTGCGACCATCCAGCCAATTCCTTTCCTGATTGGATAAATTATAGCAGATGGGACTTTTATGCCTTGTCTGCACCTAGGGTACTTGCTGAAGCCTAAAGCAAAATGCTTCCATGAGTGTGCAAAACAGAGTACTAAACTTCTTCCCAGAATAAAAACCTGCCTCTTTTCCTCTGAGCACAGATGGCTGCTCTTTTTCAGTGCATTTCAAAGAACCTCTTTTGTATGAAATCACTTAGTTCCAACTGGAAGGAAAGAAGAATCCACCACCCTCACACATCCCAGAGCCAGGTATGCAGAGTACTCTTGGAAGTGAATGTTGGGCTGGAGGTGGGTAGCAGGCGGAGGAGTGCATTCATACAGGAACCCTACTGTTCTTGGGTGAATGAAATGCCTCCTCCTTTTCTCCTCTGAATTTCAGTGAAATTTCAGAGTAGAATAAAAAGAGAAGGAAACATAAGGCTTGCTCAAAACATTTGTTAAAGTAGCAGAAAACTGGATTAAACTTTCACCTTTTCTTCCATCACAGGATATGCCATACTTGAATCAACAGGGAAAAGACGAATTTGCAGAGAAAATGTAGACCCAAAACTGCCATTATGTTCTCTAAGACTTGGAGAGAGTCCAATTTTTTTAAACCATTGACTATTTAAAGCATTGATTATTTAAATACTAATTGATCCTAAAAGAGAGCAGATCCTGTAGTACAGCCCACAACTGGAAGTCAATACTCCTACATTTCAAAGCCTATGTAAATAAATACTTAATTTATAATAGCAATGTATGTAGTATGAGGCCTGCTGTCTATTTCATCCATCTGTGAAGCATGCAGATTCACAAATATTCTTTTCCTACTACATTTCACACAGAATGGAACAGCTTCCAGGGAGGGACTGAGGAAGATTTACCTAGTTGGTATTTAGACCATTCACCTGGAACACAGGAGATACATATTCTGTCCTATGATACCCTGTTTCATTAGACCAGATTAAAATATTTGAGTAAGCCAACTACATTTCCATCCTCTTTTTGTGTTTACCCCCAAGACTTTTGCTAGGACTGATCTAGTAGCTAAGCTCTGAGATCACGATCAAGCAATGCAAATAGTTATCCTAAGAAACCTGAGAAGATCAATGCCCAGCTGCACAGAACTCACAGAATTTAACAATTTCTTGTGTTCAAGAAGAGTCCTTCAGGCAGCAAGAAAAAAACAGTGATAAAAATGGACAGATTTAAACAGCTTCAGATGGGAACTGAATCCAGGAAGTAAATATCTGAAGTTTAGGACAAAGTAGTTATCGTGAGACACCACAGCCCCCATATCACTCTGCCAATATAATCCTGCATCCCAGGCAAAAAACTTTTAATGAAGCCTACTATGTCTTCCACACAATTCATTTTGAAGTAATGTAGATCTGATGGGAAACTAGGTTTTCACCATCTAATTAAGAACTTGACAAACACATCAGCTAATTTGCCAAATAAAACTTAAATGCCATCTTCAGGTGTATAGCATAACATTCTGTGAGTAAGGATGCAGTGGTTCAACCACACTATTGTAGGAGACATATTTAATAGGGCTGAAGTAATTCTTTGCATGTCTCAGTGTCAGGAGTTTAATTTAGAGTGTTATAATAAAGTTTGAATACAGGTACAATTTTAAGAATAATACTCCATTTCTTACTTATATTATATATGAAGTAATCAACTATGAACCACCAAGAGTTTAATCCTACATATTATGGCTGGGTCAAAGTTAGGTATTTACACATCTGTTATTGAAATAAAGGCAGGAGCAAGAGAAAGAGAATCAGAACTCAAATATTCCCCATGACATGGCAGTATTATAAAAAAGTTCCAGCAGCTTAACACAACACCATTTAATTGATTTGAGACAACATAATTCTATTAACATCAGAGAAATTAATTTAACGCAAAAGAGTAGGAAAAACAAAAAAACAAGTGTCCAGCTTTTAGGAGCACAATAACCATCATCATTTTCATTTGTGATGTAAACGAGGAAGAAAAAAAAAATTAAGACAATCACAGAAATTACTCCCCTAAAAAATAAAAACTAAAGGAATATTATCAACACTTAATATTTGCATGTCCTTCATATGAAACTTTCTGTAATTCTTACACAGATACCTCCTTTAGAAAGACTCAATTTTGTATTATTTTGTATTATTTATATTGCTCAAGAGTTGAACCAGAGTAAGAATGACATCACCATACATAGGAGGATCTTGCTGGTCTTGAATGACATTGGAATTTTAAAAAACATATTATAATGTAGACTTTGGCCAAGTTCTTTTCCCATTTGAAACAAGCCTTAGATCATTGTAAGAATTCTGTGAAGAATCCAGCAATTCTTTTCTTCCATAATCACAAAATGTGCTTAACGTGAATTTAAAAATAATTCAAAGTAAACATATTTCTATAGCACGACATACTAATTACATTAATGTGGGGCTCGAAGGGCTTGATATAATGACAGATTTGATTGGGATGTGCTAGATGAAATTTATAGGTGTTATTGCTGTTTAGCTTTTAATTGACAGGCTTCTGTGCTTGCCATAGGGCTTGCTTGCCTGACTGTATATTAGAGTCTAGTGCTTGTTAGTGGCTGCTTCTTGCTTTCACTGCTTGCTTTACTGCTGTATGGCTTATCGTACTCTGCTGTGCCGAGGAACGTTCTGATAACAGCAATGGAAATGTGCCTGGGCTGGCAGATGGCCAAAGCATCGCTGCTGTTTCTATGCTGCTGTACTGGGCAGGCTGGAACTCCACTGTGAACTCAAGTTGAAGGGACTGTGACCTGTGGATGAGTTCATGTGGGAGCAGGACACCCTGAAGCATCTGTGGCTGTGGATAAGTCCATGCCAGAGCAGGTACATCTTGAAGCCTCTGTCACCATGATTATGTCTGTGCTGCAACAGGTATACCTCTGAAGATTGTGGCCCAAGTATAAGTCCATGTTGGAGAAAGTACACCTTGAAGCATCAGTGGCTGTGCATGAGGTCAAGCTACAGCACCTTAAAGCATGTGGCCATGGATAATCCCACGTAGAGCAGGTACACCCCTAAGGGACTGCAGTCTGCCGGTAAGTTTTTGCCTGTGGGAGCAGCTCCAGTGCAGGTTAAGTCCGTACTGGGGGTGGTGAATCACGGAAAAAAGTACTGGCAAGGGCTCTCTTTGGGGCTCTTCTGGGGCTTTTCAAAGCCGGGTAAGAGGCTAGCCTGTGCCAGGGACTGGCAGCTTGTGGTGGATGGAGCCAGCTCCTCTGGCGGCCGCCATCACTCCCATAAGGGGCTACCCCAGGGAGCGCCGGCCAACAGAGTGGGAAACAGAGCATGGGGCAGCAGAGGCAATACTGGGTCCAGTGTTGTTCAACCTATTAATCAGTGACCTGGATGAAGGAACAGAGTGCCTCCTCAGCAAATTTGCTGATGATACTAAACTGGGAGAAGCGTCAGATACGCCCGACGGGCAGATTTGCTGATGATACTAAACTGGGAAGAGTGTCAGATAGATAAACCAGATGGCTGCGCTGCCATTCAGAGGGACATCGACAGGCTGGAGAGATGGGCAGAGAGGAACCCCATGAGGTTCAACAAGGGAAAGTGCCGGGTACTGCATATGGGAAGGAATAACCCCAGGCACCAGTACAGGTTGGGGTCTGGTGTCCTGGAAAGCAGCCCTGTGGAGAGGGACCTGAGAGTTTTGGTGGACAAGTTAAATACGAGCCAGCAGTGTGCTCTTGTGGCCAGGATGGCTAATGGTATCCTGGGTTGTACTGGGAAGAGTGTTGCCAGCAGGTTGAGAGGTTCTCCGCCCCCTCTACTCAGCCCTGGTGAGGTCCCACCTGGAGTATTGTATCCAGTTCTGGGCTCCCCAGTACAGGAAGGACATGGAACTCCTGGAGCGTGTCCAGCGATGAGCAACTAAGATGATTAAAGGACTGAAGCATCTTTCATATGAGGAAAGGCTGAGGGAGCTGGGCCTGTTCAGCCTGGAGAAAAGATGACTCAGAGGGGATCTGATTAATGTTTAGAAATATCTAAAGGGACAGTGTCTAGACGATGGGGTCAGACTCTTCTCATTGGCACCCAACAATAGGCAATGGGCATAAACTGTAGCATAGGAAGTTCCACCTGAACATAAGGAAGAACTTCTTTACTGTGAGGGTGACTGAGCTCAGCGAGGTTGTGGAATCTCCCTCTCTGGAGATATTAAAAAACCGTCTGAACAAAATCCTGGCTGCAAAAATTCTAACCTTATCCTTTGTACACTTCTCTGCTCCTCACTATTTTAAACATATACTTTAAAACTGCATCGCTATGAAGTGCAAATACACAGGAAGGCTTGGAAACCAAAAAGTAAGAGAAAACCTAGACTACAAGCTCAACAGTTAGTAATATAAAACTGATGACTACTGTCAGGTAGTCTCTCTAAGAAGTTCCATCTTGAAACATTTGGCCCAGCAATTCCTTCCTTCCTAACACTCTGACGTATAAAGGTATGTACATGACTTACTGTATTGGG
>NW_010303845.1:0-2442 GCF_000700745.2 Antrostomus carolinensis
GAGCGAGCCTGAGTGATTCCCGAGAGAATCTTCCCACTTTCTGGTCAACCCTCGTTAATCTACTGACCATGACATGATATAAGATGGAATATCTCATTGGCAGAGCTGAACACCAGTTTGGGTTTTGCTAATCACTACGCTTCCCCCCTCCCAGTCCTTTGCACCTGTGAACCAGCCAAACACAGTGTCCTTGGACTTCCAGCAGCACCTAATAACATCTGTACGTTATCAACATTCTTCTCATCCCAAATCCCACAGTGAAACCAAACCACAGTTATTGTAGCTACTGAGAAGAACATTACTCTGTCCTAGTGAAACCAGGACACCATAGCCAAGAGCAACCAAGGGGTGATGGTGCAGGCTGGCAGGGCCAGAGCCGCCACTGGGTTTCAGCAGCAGATCAGCACCGAGCAGGATTTTTCTGGGTCCCCTGACCACCAGGCAGGGCTGGAGGCATGAGGCTGGCATCCCTGTGTGCAGAGCCTGGCAGGGGATGGAGCTGGTGGCAGATCTTCCAGGCTCTGCATCCCGCAGGAATCGTGCACGCTGGAGCTGGGCAGATCATCTGCCCTGCCCGCTTGGGCTCCAGCCGCCCTGCCTGGATGTTTGCCAGATTGAGCCCATCCCGAAGGCTGGTGCCGGATGGGTGGCACCCCTGAGTGGCACCCAGGGTGGGCCACACTGCCAATGCCTGTCCTGCACAGCCTGACGTGGACATAGGTAAGTATCACCCTTCTTTCTAGAGGAAAATTAAATAAAGCTTTCCCCCACCCCTCTGCCCCCAGAATTAAAGCACCGTAAGCTGCTGTTACCCGCTCAGCCTCAAAATTCTCCTGCACTTGGATATCTTCATCCTGGTCCCCGACGGGGATCCCGTTGGCTGCAGAGAAGAGGAGGAGGCAAAGGAAACCCAAAAACATTGTGGCTGGTGCCTTCAGAGTTCCACTGAGCCCCAGCAGGCGCACGGGATCCCGGACTCTGCACTGTCCCCACTGCGCAGCAACGTGACCTTCAGACCACAGCCAGTGGGGCTGGCCAGCACAGCTGGGGGGGCCTGCTGGGGAGGGCGTGGGGCAACTGGTGGCCCCACACAGCCCTGGCCCTGGGGCTCACTGCTGCCCGCGGTGGCCGTGGGGATTTGTAGAGTGTGGGGCACAGGAGAGACGAGCATCTTCCTGATGTGCCGGGCTGAGCTCCTCAACCTTTGCCTGTTCCTGCAGCACTGCAGACGTGGGGACAGGACTGGCTCGTCTCCATTCTACAGGTTGGCTGAGGCTTTGAGCAACCTGGTCTAGTGGAAGGTGTCCCTGCTGCTGGCAGGGGGGTTGGGACTGGATGAGTTTTAAGGTCCCTTCCAACCCAAACCAGTCTGGGGTTCTGATTCTGCCTCAGGACTGATATTCTTGCCCTGGTGTCCTGCAAAGAGCCCTGATGGTGCCCCCAGCCCCAGCAGACCAACCCAACCCTGCTGAGAGGAGAAGACCTGTGGAGTCCCCAGTGCTCACCCCAGGCTGCCTAATCCTGACCAGTGTCCATAGGGAGCAGAGCCCACACTGCCTGCTCTCCCCTGGACCCCCTTCCCCAGGGGTCCCAAGCCTGTGGCCAATACCCAGGAGCTGGATGAGTGTCACCACCCCATGGCCGAGGGTTCCTGGGCCTGGCAGGTGTGGGAGGTGTGGGACACGCCGTCCCTCCCCACCCCTGTTTGCCTTCACTGGATCATTAACTGAAACCAAACAGCTCAGGGAAACGGCAAACAGAGCAAAGGGCAGCAGCCCCTCACCGGCTCGGCCCCCGGCCCAGGATGTGCGGAGAAGGGCTGGAGCTGGGGGCTCCCTGGGCAGAACCAGCTGGACTTTCACCCCTTCTCACCACCGTGGGCATCAACCTTGGCGTAGGACCGATGGATGCGCTGCGTGGGCTACCGTGGGGCCAGTGGTCCGGGCAGGGACAGCCTGAGCCACCTGGTCACACACAGTGTCTTGGTGCCACATCTGGGGTGTCCCCGGGAGCACGGGGGAAGTGTGGAGGTGGGACAAACACCCCGTTAATGAGCCACCTCATTAGCACGCCCTCTGCTTCTCTCTCTGGAGGAGCCCACCTCAGCCCTGGGCTGCAGTCCTCCGAGTTGGGGCTGCGGGAGACCCCACGCACAGGGGCACCCTCTCCACACAGGGGTCCCCTCCCCGCACAGGGGTCCGCGCTGCCCACGGCCCCTCCAGCGCTAGGTGGCAGCCGGCGGTAAGGAATGACAGCCCGGCCCCGGTAAGAACGACAGCCCGGCCCCGCTCCCGCTCCTGCTCCCGGCCCCGCTGCAGCTCCGGGCGGGGGGGACCCCGCTGTGCCCCCGGGGGGGCAGGTTCCCGGGCAGCGACGGCAGCGGGGGCTGGTAGTGATGGGCAGTGCTGGGCAGTTGGGATGGGTAGTGGGGATGGGCAGTGG
>NW_010303846.1:0-248 GCF_000700745.2 Antrostomus carolinensis
CCGATGGTGGGCCTCTGGAGGGTCAGGGACCCCCCCCAGCAGGATGTGGGGTGCTGTGGGGGGCCCCCCAACCTGGTGATCATCTCCTTCTCCTTGTTGGAGGCGTGGCCACCGCTGCCCAGCACCTTGGCCGGGGTGGAGAGGAAGTAGAGGCAGTGGTTGTGGAAGTACTGGTTGATGAGGGGCAGCAAGATCTGTGGGGCACAGAGAGGAGTCAGGGGGGCACTGCCCCATAGGGAATGCACCAG
>NW_010303847.1:0-11370 GCF_000700745.2 Antrostomus carolinensis
CCCGGCCCGGGTGGCGTCTTGTGAGGCCGTGGTTTGAAGTGTGTCAGAAAGAGGAGATCGTCTGTATGGAATAAGCAACTGTCTGCTTCGCTGTTAGTGTTTTGATTTAATTCATTAACTTAAATGAGGTTTATTTTAGTTCCATAATTCATGGAAAGATGTAGTCTGTCTTACTGTGCAAATACTGTTGGGAATTCAGGCGCGCCCTGGGACTCTCACTGACTTCCCCAGACCTTTGCAGGAACCAGTGGATGGTTTGTTGTGTTTGTTTGAGTCAGTCTTATCTGAACCTTACACAAACAGTGCAACCTGTCATTTGGCATTTCACCAAAAAAAGGAGTCCATGTGTTACTTTACATTAACAGGCATCTCTGTCTTCACACTTGTATGTAGGTTTCATAAAACCAAAATTGTATAGAAATTTGGGCTGGAGGGTGCAAAATGCTGATTCCAAACATCTGAAAACAAAGTTTGTTTTTGTAGATACAGCTGGTGTATCTATAATGCATGTTCCTCCACCCAAATCATTATAGCATGCTGGATTATATGACTAACACTAGAAATGTATCATAGGCTGCCAGTCATAGAAGCTATTAGACATTATTAGCTATTAACTAATTAGTAGTTATGAGCTAGTAGCATGTAGCTGTTATAAAATAGCACCAGTGCTTGCTCTTTAGATACACACACCGCAGAAAAAGAGAATGGAAATACGGCTCTTATGTAGCCATGATAGTCCAAAGCTAAGTAAATATTTTGCCAAGGTTATCAGTAAAGATCATTATGTTGAAATAAAAGCAAAATCAGGGTTTGTGGCTGGAAAGGGAATTTGAAAGTCATAGCAAATGTGTAAGTAAAACTCCCACGAGTCAGACAGACTGTTGGTGACATTCATGGCTTCTCTAAGAGCTGGAATATGAAAGGAGGAGGAAAGGCAAGCAAGTTAAAAGGTCTGTGTTATATGGAGAGCTATATTGAGAGCTGTGGATCTAACAGATATATTTAATGAGAGGAAAGAAAAGGAGTGAACTGGACAACAAGATTTCCAGCCATTTGAAGAATAAATTTCTGGATCAAGAATCTCAAGAGTCTGGAACAAAGAACTGTGACACCTTCCCACCCAGCCCTGCACACCAGACCTTGACAAATAAGGACAGTGTTTTAAACCCTGAAAGTTATGTGTGTGCCAAACATCTTTACAAAAATTGTATTTTTGTGGAAATTTGGGGGAAAGTATTTTTTGATCCGCTATGCTGATAAACAGCTTCATTGTTCAGCGGCCTAACTAACATTAGACTAACTAATGTAAACATCAACAGCTGCTGCTGGCTGCCTGAATTTCCTTTTTAGTTTGGAGCTGCATCGGACAGACCCTGATATATCAGAATGGATATCATGAGTGTGTATTTTACATGTAGCATTCGCACATACAGTCAAGAAAACATACATAGTTTCACTGATGGAAACCTTTTTAGAGCAAATTTTACTGGCCTAATACGTTTTCACAGATGTAAAGTAGAGCTAAAGGTCAATTACCAGTGCCACCACTGTTGATTTTGATATCCCGCTTTTTTTTGGATTTATGGGAGTTGGTTGTTTTAAAATAGTGATAGAATTGTAAGCCTCTTTGAAACAGTTCAAAAACAAAAGCAAGAAAGCAAAAATAAGTAGACTAGAGTTAAACAATGACAAGATGAAACAGGACTTCTGTAAGGTAAACATAAGAGAGGAAGACATAGGAACAAAAATTCAGTACTAAACAAGAGTGGGGGAACCCGAGGAAGCAAGGGTTGAATGATGGACAGAAGCAAATAAGAATACACATTTTTTTAGAGGGAGAAAGAGGATAAATTTTAAAGTCTTTGTAAGTATTATGCTACATCTTTAATAGATTTATGTAATAGGCAATATATAAAAAAGAAGGAAAATGAGGAATAAAGAAAGCCTTTTCTCAATGACTTGTGTGATGTCTGTGTCTAGACCTGGGTATAGATCTCCTTCTAGCAGCCCCAGTGGGTTTCCTCACCAGCTGGTTTGTATCCTTAGCTGAGGGCCTTCCTCTGCCAAGAGGAAGGAGAAGAGTCCTCCTGCACAGTGAACAGAGAAAGGATGCTGCTGTCAGCTCACCTGCAGAAAGCTGTGTGAGTTACGAGAGATATTTTCAATGGGTGATGCAAATAGCGCCTGAGGGAACATGTTTCTATGTGGAGCGGGTCTTATTGTGTTTGTCCCTGGGAACAAGCTCAGTATCTTTTTAGTATTTGAGTTGAGGCAAAAAACACAATGAAAATATTTAGTTTTAGCTGTTCTAGATACAAAATATTCTCGAGACTTTTAAAAAGGTGTTGTCAATTCCTTTTTAAGTCTTTTCTTGAACAGCATGTATGCTTTAATTAAATGTTTTACATTGCAAATAAAATCAATAGGAGCTTGGATTGATAAAAGAATCTGTATTTCTCTTTAAAAAAAATAAATGTCTCTAATATTGCTAAAAGCTTTGTTGTGCTAAGGAAAGAAAGTACCAGACTGACATGAAAGGGTTGTAAACTGTTACAAACAACTTGGGAGTTTTTAATATTTCCTTGAATTCTTTAGTGTACATTACTAGCAATTATGAAGTTTATACCTGTTTAAGTGTGTCTATGCCAAAGGTTTGATCTGGCATATTTTTGTAACCTATACATGATGATAATTCATATATGACTTAAGCATTCCTGAAGCACTCATTGAGCTTTAATTTAAATTATGATGCTGATTCTGTGTGACCTTGGACAAGCTTGGATAATTTTTCTGATGATCAGTTCAGTACTTGTCTGGAACTCTGTGAAACTTAAATACATAATAATACCTATAGATAGGTGTAGATGTAGATAGCTGTTTGAATTTCTTGAACATAGAGTATTCTTTACTTCAAACAGCTTTAAAACACCTTTGTGAACTGTTTGGTGGTTGAACTATGGACAGATTTGATGATCAGATTAATAGAGGACTGGGAAGGGAGGCAGGAGATCAGCTTCTGTTCTTAGCTGGACCATTGATCTACTCCATGGCTTTCTCCCTGACTCTCTCTCTGTCCGTGTTACCTGTTATTTGGAACATTGTCTAGCTGCTGGGGACAAGGGCTCTCCTTTCGTGGATAGTCTTGACCAGAATTGGACTTTAATCTCAGGGTACTATCCACGTTTCATTTACATGAGTGATAACTAATGTGTTAAAATTTTGAATTGTTCTTCACATTATGAATGAAGGTTTCTTATGTTATGTGTTGGTCTTAAATTCCTTGTATGATGGGTCATGTGTTTTATTATATAAACTGGTCTGTACATCATTCTTCTGACACACATGTAGATTATGTTTTCAGACAAATTGCTTTAGTCATGATCCCATATCTACTGAACATAATAGATTGCTAAATAGAACGGAAGGAACGTATTTTGTAACAAACTGCAGCTCATATTGCCATTAGACTGATGGGTTTAAGGATAAAAATATGGTTGTATGACATAACTTAAAAACTTATTTTTTGGTCACAGAACAGAAACTTGTTCAGCAGTGCCTTTTCTGTACTACACAGAGGTGTGGCAGGCTGTCTGAAATGCTAATTGAATCTTCTATTCTAATCTACAGTTAGACAATATAATCCAGAAGCTAGAAGAATTCACAGTAAAATTTTGAGTCAATGGGAACAGCAGGTGTTCGACCTCTGGGAACTGCAGGTGTTCGACCTCTGGGAGCTTGCTTGTAGCTGCAAGTTGTGAATGATTTCTCAATTCCCTTTTCTCCAAATTTGCAATTGACATAAAGGGCAGGAAAGAGGTGGACATACCATGAAAAAATCTGGCTACACCCTCCTCCTCCCTGCCACCGTGTAAAAAGAAGTATATTCTGTCTTAGTTCACCACATAAAGGATTCATCTGATCTCACTTTAATCTCTAAAGTTTAGTGTCTAGTCTTAGCTAGTTGGATATGGTCCTTCATTAGTCAATAGAGAGATCTTCTAAAGTATGATTCATCTCCTCTGTGTTAGAGTGAGATAAATTGCTGTCTGGAGGTGTCTTTCTGTTTTTATAAAGGGAACCTATAGAACAAGTTGTTAGGCAGCTAATGCTTGGTGAGGTGAATCCTGCTTCAAGTGCCTTCTGAATTTTGAGATTTAAATTTGAGACTGAAAAGTAGCAAGCACTGTCAAAATAATTCAGAAGTTACTAAGTAGCAATAGCTCCATGATGGTATGCTGGCTTGTATTCTTTCTGATATAAAGTTATTATTTATTTAAAAAAGCAAGGTCAATGAATTATTTGCCTATTATTAAGCACCCTCTAGGAAGAGTGAAACATCTCTTTTCTGTCTTTGAACACCTAAGCACCCTGCACGAAATTCTATCTCCTGGGGAAAATCCTATTGCTGTGAAGACTGAAGTGATGGCTTCCCTTGTTTTTTAATAAAGCTGCCTTATGTGCTTGCATTTTGCACCAGGATTATTCATTGAGGATTGCAGTGCTCTTGATTTTATAAAGGGTGAAAGCTATATTAATGTCTATTTGTAATTAACTTTGGAGAAATTAGAAACTGATTATAATTTATGTCAGCTTGGAAGCTGTTTCTGGGTGAAGGTGATTTAAATTTGCAAATAAGTTATTTCTGAAGGATAAAGGAAGCAGTGACATTAAGCAGCTGCCTGATAATTTCGGGTCAAAACTCCTAACTAAAGAAGTATTAGGTAACTTTTTGGCTATAAATAAAAATTACAGAAAAGAACAGCCAAAGCTGCCTCACATAAACATTTGGAAAACCTGAAAATTTGAGCTTGAGAGTAACCTGTGCAGTCTGGAAAACAAATGAATTGCACACTTTCATAATTTAGTTGCTTTCAGTAGCTGCCAGCTGAACTTCAAATATGATGTAGACAACTTTTGTTTGTATACTTATCCATTGGGAAGGAGAATTATTAACTAATAACTTTCATAATAACTTTTTTTGACCTCTGTTCTCTCTCATGTAGTATTTTGAACCCTCGATATTATGAAAAGCACTGAAGAGAGTTCACAAGAATACATCTAGTGGAAAATAAAAAGATACAGACTACCTCCAACAGGGAGGATGTGGCCTTTTCTGCAGGGTCATCTGTGTCTGGAAAAGAATATGTATCCACTGCCCGTGCAGAAAAATCCAGTTAAATGGTGAATTAATGAAATATTTTGAAAAGTAATTCCACCCCTTTTCTCAGAGTTTTTTTCCAGCATTATAGCTTGCCAACTCCATAAAGTGCTAATCATTTTAACTGATAAATTGAAATCCTTCACGGTGCCATTTCATTTCCTAGATCTTGTTCATAACATGCACTTACAAATATGCAGTTATTGAAAGGTTTAAAATGCAAAGGTATTAAATGTTAGATTTTTGGAAAGTATGGGAATCTCAAGTTGCCTTGCATGGGCTTCAGGGTTAGGCCCTGGGCCTCTTAAAAGTACCTGTGGAGAATTGGCACCCAAGAAAAAGGGTGTCAGAAACCCATGGCATGGGAAGCACCTAAAATAGCCTGGAATTAAACATGAAAAATTATGATCTAAGTAGGAATTAAGTGTGGGAAATATAAGACGCTTTGACACACAACTATTTCAGATTTCCTTTCCTGAGAATCCTGAGTGTGAATGTTCTCCTGGAGTGTTTCAACCAGATCATCTTCTTAGGCAGGTGTGCTTTTGGTAAAAGCTATACAATAGCCAGGACACTTACTTTGAATTTCTTAAAAAGAAATTTTTTTTTTTTTTTTTTTGGTGCTGCCCAAATATGGCAGGGACTTAAATTTACACCTCCTTGGTTCCAGGGCGGTGCGCTGGTGCTGTGCACAGTGCTCTCCCTGTGCCTGACAGTGGTTTAATTCCAGCCTTCCAGCCCTGGGGTCTGCAGGTGATGAGTGTTTTGTGCTTTATGGGCAAAGGAGATGTGTACAGATGTGTACAGACCTCGTTGTCTACCAACATCATGGTATTCCAAATATGTGCCATATGATAGGATTAGGGCTTTCATTCCGTGTTGGGCCGTGCTTATGCAGGGAATCCTGTTAGGGCATACTGGGTTGTGTGAGAAGTTTTCCTGGGCAGATAATAAGGGCCCGGGGCACTAGGTCACTGTTGGGGAATGTGCCTCTTGTGCTCGGGGACTCCAGCAGATTTGGGATTTGCGTGTAAAGAATGGGAAAGGAGAAGTAGCTTACATGGAAACATGAAATGAGAGTTAAGTGGGGAGTCAAAACACTGAGATAGGCTCAGCACTGGGGACTTGGCAGGCTCTTTCAGCTCTGGGTATCCTACATTTTGGCCCAAATTAAGCCTCTCAACAGCTTGTTAGCTGTGGTGATATCATTAGCCATGTTACTCCCCAATTGCCGAATGGCAAAACGATAAGTGTCTAGGGATTTAGACATCCAGGAGTGTTAGCTCTGCCTAAATGATAGATTTAGTAGAGGAAATACAGCTGAAAATATGAATGAGCGTTGTGGTCCTCAGGTACTACAGGTATGCCTACACTGAGGAGAAGACCTACATGTACCAAACAAAGCTCCTGACTTACTTCTTGTGGTGGCTTAACAGAGTCTTGGGCTCATATTGCCACAATGTGCTTAGGAAGAATTAAATCTCAGGTATTTCCTACAATGTGCATGGCTGATTGTCCTGGCTGAAAGCAGGTCCAAGGCACAGGATTAAGGATTTATGGTGGGGAAGAGGGGGTGGAAATGGGAAGGTCTGGCTTTGAGAATGTGCTCACCCATGTAGCTAGACTCTTTGGTGTATATCCACAGAAGTGGTTAGGCACCTATTTTATCTCTATAGGTACCCCATTGACGTGGGTGCTTTAACTGCAGTCTATATCTTAACCTTGTGCTCGAGACAAAGCATATTGTGGAGCTGCTCCCTGCTTCAAACTGCAAAAATCTGTGTTCCACTTGTTTCTTTTTTGCTAGCTGACACCAAAATAAGTACAAAATATTTTAAAATGTGACACATTAACAATAGAAATATATATATGTTGTTTTTTATTTGGGAGTTTAATGTAAATGCTGTAGATTATGTAAGCCTTCCCTTCAAAGAAAAAGCATGAAGTACTTCAAGAGATGGTCCTTCAGTGTAGGTCAGACTCATATGTCGTGTTCAAATACTGACAAAATTATTTTACTGTTGACATTTGAAACAACCTTCAACCTAGAATGCAGTAAAAAACATCACAAATTGACAGCCAACCCTGTCAAATTAAGTTCTTTCCTTTTCAATTTACAAGGCTTTTCAAACAAGTACATAAAACATCTTGTGGGTGGGGTTTTTTGTGGTTTTTTTGGTTTTTTTTTTTTTTTTTCCTCTGAGGTGGTGGTGAAGCAGGAGAGGTGGTTTACAAGAGCTTTGGGGTCAAAGCTGGCTGAGAGCCACCTTCCCCAACAGTGTGGCAGAGCACAGTGGCACAGCACAGACTGTTATTGGCCTGAAGCTTCTGTGCTCAGAATTATTATGATATTTTTTTTTTTTAATTTTACATGTAATTTTTAGATACAAATGGACACAGTTTCCCATGTGTTATAAAATTTCCCTTGGTTATATCACCCTGAAACAGGAACTAGTACTTTGGCTGGAGGGAGTGGCTGTGCTTGCTCCATACAAGCGAAAGGAGGCTGTGCTCGCAGAGTGCAGGACCCATGAGTGTGGTATGAGAAAAAAACTGCTAGGATGAAGTTATGCTGGGTACTTTTTTTCCTTCTTGAGATGAATGTTTTCAATGTATTAAGTCTGCAGGCCTCGCAGAAGCTCCCCCCACCCTTCTGTTTAGGGTGATCTATGTGAATATATAGGAGAATGTGAGAGTGTGAACAGATGCTTGAAGCTAGAAGCAGCTACACTGAGGATGAGGCAGTGGTGTGTTTGAATTCAATGTGTGTTCCACTTGTCATCCAGACTTCTTCAGCCTGGCCCTTTTGGTAGGAACCTGTGTGACATTACTTTTTCTGAGAAGATGGTGAGTTTGCATTTCCTGAGGTACCTGCACCTTTTATTGCTTCAAACAGGAGTACTGCACTATGATCCACCATGACCTGCCCAGGACAAGCACACAAACTTCAATTAGACTTAGTAGGATCCAACAGCCTGCTGAATTACAGGCGTTTGCTTGGTATAATTCAGCATCACCTTTGTTCAAGAAATCATCTTAAGGTCTGGGTTTCCATACATTAGAAAATCACTGTACTTTTCCACTTTCCATCAGTTTGGACTGGATGAGACTATGTAGATTACACTCACAGGAACAAAACCATTTTGCTTGACCATTTATTCTTCCCTCCCAATCTGTAGTTGCCCAAAAGTTTAGTTTCAGTTTGTGTTGGAAAACCTGTTTCCACCATTTCTTGTCCACTTATTTGTCTGTTTGAGGGGTGGTAACAGCAAACAGGGAAGCTGCTTTTAATGTTTTGAGACAATTTGAATGAGTTGGTTTGACTTTTCTTTAGAATAAGCAGGCTGTGCATTTGGAGACTGGCGTAAGTACTTTAAAAACATTATCTCATGTTAAACTACGGCATTAAGTTTTCATATATTCTGTCAGTGTTTATGATTGAATTCAGATGTCTCCATTTAGTAAGTGAACCCATTGACCTGAAAAAGATGTGTACTGTGTAATGAGGGTACGTGTTACCCTGGAAGAAAGGCAGATATTACTAGACACTAGGATGAATGCTGTCCTTGACCCACAGTTACTTGCAGCATTGACAATACAGGAGAGGCGTAAAAATGAAGAACGAGCTTGCCATAACAGGGGGGACTTGTGCTGGGACAGAGATGTCAGAGTGGAGGTAAGCTGAGTAAGCATATGCTGTGCCAATATGGAGAGGGTGAAGGGAAGGTTTGTGTTGGGTTTTATTATATTGATATTACATTATTAAAAAAACCCAACAAAACAACACCAACACACCCAAATCTAACTCCAGGAAATGAATAAGGTGTATGGACTTTGTATTTGAGCAAGTGTCATCATTTCTCAAACTTGTTTACATAAGGAGTGAATTGGCTTATGCTTATCCATGTGTGTGATTTCCAGGTATACGATTAGGAAGTTTTGCTGGCTATGACTTGCACAACTGATGTACTAATCATACAGTCGTGTTACCAGACACTGAAATGGCTTGAATCTATTTGCTGAGGATGATATTTTAAATTTGAAGCTGCTAAAGTTTAACATGTCAGTCATGTCAAAGTCTGTTTAGATACCTTCTAAGTTTTCATAGAATTGACCTATTTCTGTAAAAATAGCTCAAAAGGGATCATTATTATAGATTAATATGAGTCTCCATGGCTATCATTCGTGCTTCATAAAAATTCCATTTAATTTTTAAAATCTGTTGCTAAATTTTTATGATGTAATATAATTTTGGGTAAGGAAGGGTAAGTAACCATTGTAATGCAACAAAACCAGCTTCACAATACAAAGAGATTAATTTAAGGGTGATGATTTAAATAATAGCTAATAAAATAAAATTAATTTTATGTACATTTTAAGAGCTAGACTAATAAAAGCTTAAAATGTGATAGGATAATAAAGCAAAGCTCATTTATTTGGCATAGTGAAAATACATACAATCAAAAAGAGATGGAATAAGCACAAGCTTATGGTAAGATAAAAGTAATGAGCATTTAATCTTATTCTCACTGAAATCATTGTACAAATTCAGAGTGAATTCAGCTGGAGTCACAGCACACTGGTAAAAGGCAAATCTGCTCTTCCCTCACTGTTATCAATGCTGCCTTGTTTGCTTGTGTTGGAGGGATGTGGAAACTTGATGTAAAGGATGGCATTTCATCTTATCATCTACTCTGTTTTGAAAAGAATGGAGAAAAAAGAGGGGAGAGGTAAGGCACTAACATGCAGCCATAGGAACCGCAGTTTCGTCAACAAAGACTGATGGTCAATCAGGCACATTTCTGCATATTCCATAAATTCATAATCTAGTAGAAAAATGAGGAATAATCAGAATAATTAATGGAACATCTAAATTGCCCATGCAAATTCAGGTGTTTAAGTAATTCTAAGCAGAGTTATACTATAAAATAAACGCTCTCTTTAATCTGAGTCTGTAATGGATTAGGCTGACCTTGCATTTTCTTTTTCCAGGTTTCCTATGGAAGGAAGCCTTATGCATTTTGGAGCCCCATCTGATTTCAACAAAATTTGAGAGTTGAGTAGTAGTAGTGTTAAAGCCATTCAATTACGGTAAGAAAAAAATGCCTGGAAAGAAGAGAGAAAAAGCCACAAGTGCATCTCTCTGAAAAGCTGTCCCTTGGGATCACCCTTACACAAAAAGGAAGAAATTTGAAAGTTCCCCAGCATAGGAAAAGCTTTAATCACCCGTGAGGTAAAATCCATAGGAAACGAGACTTCATTAGTTCCAGAGCTCATAGAACTTGTTATTATTCAGCTTGTTTAGCAACTTCAAATTTTTGACAACTCTTTTTCTTTGATATGTCACTTGAAGCTTAACAGGGTATTAGATCTCCTGCGTTTTATCTGTGTAAGGCTACTGAAAACAAACACCCAAGCCCAACGCATTGTTCCCTAGGTGGTTTTCTTTCTGTGTGTATATGCATATATGTGACAGGAGAGGAGGAGGGGAAGTACAAAAGAACCGAAATGTCTTTTTCCAAGATTTGGTAAGGCGGTTTATTATCCAGTCTGCGTTCTGCCTTCTGACACCTGGTGGCAAAATCTCTCCATTACAGTGCTTGCTCTGAATTTTTCCGAAATCCCCTCGCGCGTCCCCCCTCCCCCCAAATTTACGAGCTTTTCTGACATTCGTGGGTGCTTAACGCCATTGAAAACCAGGACACTTGTGGATAAGGAGGTAATTCGGGTGTCTGGCAGGGAGCAGCAGATATGCTACGAAGCTCGAAGTGGGAGGAAAACAAAGAAGATTTATGTCGGGGGTTTATCGCTCCAGCAGCAGCAGCACCTCTCTGCCTCCCAGGCTACGCCTTCTGTGCAGAGCGGAGACATCTGAGATGCCTCTGAACTGCTCAGAAAAGCAAATTTTTCCACGCCGAGCTCTGAGCACTGAGCTTGCTTCTAGTTGCCAAATCCCAGCACGCCTGCCACTGCAGCTGCTATGGATGTGTGCCCCCCGACCACAAGTAAAAATGTGCCTTTTGTTCACTGTGAATACTGAGTTTCAGAGCTGCAAGTGTATACAGATATGATTATTCCTAAAATATATTTTTAGAAGAAAATTATAAGTGAGTAGGCATTGGTCAGAATGAAAATGTCAAAATTATTCTCATGACCATACAGGATTACATCCCCAAGGACCTAGGTGTCCCGATCCGATATCGGGGGTAATT
>NW_010303848.1:0-348 GCF_000700745.2 Antrostomus carolinensis
CCACGTGCTGCGGAGCCACCAGCCGCTCAGCAGGTTGATTGATTTCTGTCCCTGCCCTTGGAAAGGGGCTCGGAGGAACACGCCCAGTTTCGGATGCTGCATGTTGAGGGCTTGGCCGGGAGCTGGAGATGAACCGCCCCGGTGCCGGCTTTTGGGTTGCACAGATCTCCCCTTTGCCTGGAGCTGTGCTGTGCCTGGCCGAAGGGAGGGCAGCCCGCTCCCCCGGTGAGCAGCTCACACCTTTTGGGCTTGGAGCTCAAAGCACAGACCTTCATCCCATTCCCATTTTCTGGTTTGCTCCAGGTCCCTCCAGCGTCTGCCCCAGTGAGCAGCGAGGCTGCGGCTGGG
>NW_010303848.1:364-3220 GCF_000700745.2 Antrostomus carolinensis
TGGGCTGGCACAGGGTTGGCGAGTCACCGCATTTGGCGTTTGTCCCAGCTCCTGAGCTGTGGATGCCACAACTCCTGCCCCAGAGTCTCTGGGGTGGCCCAAGGCAGTGGGTCAGTCTGGAGGTGCTGGGAGCTGTCCCCAGTGTGGAAAGGGTGGGAGGAGTGTGTGGTCGCATCCCAGCCTGGCATACATCAGCCCAGTTTGGTTTTGACACAGACCACACGTGGGTGCTGCCTGCTCTGCTCATGGTCCTGCAATATCAGGAGATATTTGTGGTCTGGACCACGCTGTGGAAGCACCAAACTGCTCCTGGTTGTCCTGGCTCTGCTGATGAGTCCTCTCTCCCTCTTGTTTTGGCTCCTAGGATGACATGACTGACTCCTTGCGGGATTACACCAACCTGCCCGAGGCTGCGCCCCTGCTCACCATCCTGGACATGTCAGCCCGGGCCAAGTATGTGATGGATGTGGAGGAGATCACGCCCGAGATCGTGGAAGCCTTTGTCAGCGACTTTCTAGCAGACAAGCTAAAACCCGAGCCCATCTAAGGGAGCTTCTGCACCAACAGACATTATTTAAAACTAGGTCTCTCTTCCGCCGCTCGTGGATTCTCCAGCGTGTCCTCACGCCCGACCCAGTATCCAACCTTCTTGTGGTGCCTTGTTTTACGCAGTGAATCCTTCTCCTAAGCAAACTCCTTGAGATGCACTTTCAGCAGGGAGTCGTTGGCGTTTGGAGACTTCGCTTGTGCTTCATGGTGATATATTCTCTAATAACCAGGCCAGAACTGTTACCGTATCGTTATTTTATACACGGCACTAGCTAGCAGGCAAATCTTTTTTGCATGGTGTTCTTCCCAACGTATGCATCAGGCAGTGGATGGGGTTCTTGGGGCTCTTTTCTTCTCTTTCTCCCCCTTCTTTCCTTTCCTACCACCCCTGCTGACTAAATGACTTTAAGGAAGCAATAAGGAAACTGCCCCCTTGGAACCCGACCCGTTTTCCTTTCCCCCCTGAGTACTGGTGCCCTGATGAGGCCAAACAAAGTCTTAACTGCTGACAACCTCTGAAAGACCACGGCGCAGCCGAGCTCTTCCTCCTGGGGGTGAGACCTTTCCGGGTGGGTTTCCCACCTCCCAGCCCAAGCACTGACAGCTGTAGGCAGCGCTGGCTGTGCATGTCGGGGGGTCACCCACCTGCAACCAGGTTTCTGAGCCAGGAGGAGGACCACCACCGGGCTGCCCTTGCCTCTCTGTCTCTCCCTTGTGCTCTCCCCATCCCCTCTCCTTCTCTCCTCTTCTCTGGTATGAATTGTCATGTCTCCTCTATGTTAGTTGATTGAGCTGTTTTTTGTAGGTGTGTCCCAAAACCAACATTAATGGTGCTGTTCTTTAAAAAAAAATAACCAAAAAAAAAAAAACTCTAACAAAAAAAATAAATAAATCCCTCCTTAACCCAAGCAGCACAGCTGAGCCCCCGAAAAGTGACATTGTAAAAACTGTACATGGTGATTGGAACTTTGTAATAAAACTGTTATAATAACCTCGTCCCCAGAGGTGCCGATTGCCGCGTCCCACCGTCAGGATGAGGGAACCCACCTGGGACCCGTGTGGGGAGAGGAGCCCACCCCGCCAGACCCCGTGGGTAGGTGTCAGTGCCAGCAGCTCCCAGCACTGCAGTGGCTAAACTGGGATTGTGTGGTCTCCCCCTGGGCTAGCACAGCCCCTGCCTGCGCCTGGCTTGTCCTGGGGCTGAAGTGGGTTGTTGCCCCAGGCAGGAGGGAGTGGTTTGGCAGCAGTGGGGTGCTCCTGCCTGCACCTCAATGAGCCTGGGCTGGTCCTGTGCCCTGGAGCCTGGCGTGTCCTGGTCTCCTGTGCCCCACACAGCAGGTTGGCATTGGCTGCACAAAGGCCCTGGCGCTCGCTCCGGGTGGTGGCTGTTTGGAGACAGCGTGGAGGGGAGAGCACGGCCTTGCTGCCCCACGGGCCCTGCTCACAGACCCCCCTGCCCAGCCGAGGGTCTCCCTCAGCTCTCACTGGACACACAGCAGTGGCTGTGATGGTTTCCACCAGCATTCCCAGGAGGGCAGCATCCCGGAGGTGTGTGTGGTGCAGGCTGAATAGCCAGCGTTGTGCAGGGCTCCGCTTTTCCCTTTCAGCTCGTTCATCAGCGATGGCAGGATTGTGGCCTCTCCCCTTTTATCGCTGCTGCAGCAGCCACCCACCCTGGCAGGAGCTGGGAAAAGCTGCTGGTGCGGCAAGGCAGGAACTGTATAAATCCACCCTGTGTTTTGGATGTTTCAGAGGTTCCCGTGTTCGTGGTGATTAACTGACTGGTGAGCTGTTGGGAGGAGCAGCAGCGCTGCCCAACTCACCCATCCCTGAGCCAGGGAGGGCAGGAGCAGCTGGAGGGGGCTGTGTGTGGCTGGGGCAGGAGCTGGCCAGAGCATGATGGCAAAAACACAGCAGTGTTGGGAGCCAGGGCTTGCTGCAGCTCCCTGGGCATTGGGCTTCAAGCAACCCACCCTAAATTAACCCTAATTAAGTCTTATCCCCCTAAGTGGAGATGAGGCAGGGTTGGTGTGCTGCTCTCATCGCTTGTTAGAGCACAGGGTTTGGGTAAGCACACGCAGGACCCATTCAGGTTGTTATGATTTGGCCTTTCTGACCCCAAAACCACTTGCAGCAGCCAGGACACACAGCCCAGGGCTGCAAGAGGAAGGACAGACACTGTCAGCAGCATCCTGGCGCAAACGCTGCCGTGACAGCTGCGCCCTGACCCCACAGCGAGGGATCCGAGGCCTCCCCAGATCTGCGGGGGGAGTGAGAAAAGCCGGGCAGTGGGGAGCTGGCTGTGGC
>NW_010303848.1:3300-6030 GCF_000700745.2 Antrostomus carolinensis
GTTTACCCCTCATTTACTGCAAAACAAACAGCACGAGCTGCTCTTTTATTAACTCTACAGCCAAAGGGGAGACCTGCTTCCTCAGCACCCGAACCTCAGCAGTTTAGCCCACTACAGGGAACTTCTGCCTTTCGTCTTCCTGCTTGTGCCTCCACAACAACTGTCTCTTCCCCTCAAACAGCACAACGGCAGCAGCGATAGCAGAGTTCAAGCTCTCCACGCCTGGCACCACGGGAATCACCAGTCTCTTCCCTCCCGTGCTGGCTGCGAGGTGAAGCGCTTCTGGACTCACACCGTGGGTCTCTCCGCCGACCCCCACTGCCACTGGAGTCTGTGTCCAGTTCTCATAGTAATGCTGCACAGCCAGCTCTGGGAGGCAGACACCCGCCGCTCCCTCCTCATCCTCACGCTCTGGAGCAGCCTCGGGTTGGGATTTCCCAGGAGCAGAGCCAGCCCTGCCCGCTCCCATCGGCACAGACGCGGTCTCAGCCTGAGTGCCTGGGTCTTTGTTATCAGCCACGCAGACCTGGACACCAGCAGGAAGGTTTCTGGGAAGAGATTCCCAGTCCAGGTTGGCGACGATGGGCAGACGGAAGTGAGCTCCCAAGGAGCACCTTTGGCTCCCACGGATCCACACAGCCTGAGGCAGGAGGGAGGAAAACAGCGACACTGCAACAGCTCCCACAAAGAGATTCAGCAGCTGCTGCCCACAGCAAATTGTGTTTGTGCTGGGACTGCTTATAAACCTTTTGGAGCAACATCTTCAAGCATTTCTTGTTCTCTACCTTGACCCCAGATTACTCAAACTAAACTTATTTTTCCCCAGGGAAAGGCTCTTACCTTTGGTGAGCAGGACTTTCTCACAGCCTGCTCCTGCTGCAGATCTCAGAATAGTCCCCAGGTTTCCCGGATCTCGGATATTGTCACAGATGAGGAGCAGTGGCAAGGAGCTGGTTAGCTGAGCGGCAGGGTAGGACATCTTGGCATGGTCAGGCTTGGAAAAGATCCCTGAGGAGACAAAGTGCTGACAGGTTTCTGACCAACACACCCACCCCAAGGAGAGGGTTGTCTCTGATTTCATTGGCCCACATTTCACTAAAGAGGTGCTGGAGAAAGCAGGAGGCTTAAGAGAAGTTTGAGAAGAGTTTGTCACTTCACAAGGAGAACTATTTCCCAGGAGAGCTGGAGCAATGTGCTATTAAAAATGAGCCTTAGCACCTTCAGTGCACTCTGGGAGCCACTTTCAATTGCCACGGCAGGCCAAAGAAAAGGGAATTCTCTCAAATTATGTCACTCTTGACACTGCCAGAATGTCTAGAGTGAGGTTATGAAGAGATAGTCATTATCAACTTCCTAAGCATGAAATAAGTTTCCCTTTCAGCAGTGCTGTGACTGTTTCTAAGGCAACTTACCTAGAAGCCCCTGAGGAGTTATGAGGTCAGACCAACTCTTAATGTCTTCAAATTTCACCTTAACTAAGTTGGCTCGTTTTAGCTCTGCCTGGGGCAGCTCCTTCAGGTGCCCCACGGTGCTGAAGAAGAGAGTCTGCAGCACAGCTCCTGCCTCCAGCGCGTCCTTGATCAGCCTCTGACCCTCCAGCAGAACCTTCCCGTGACGATCTCGAAACTTCTTTGACTTGGCGATAGTCACCACTTTTCTGCGGAGAAGTTAATCAGAGAAAAAGGCTGTGACACTAACAACACCTTCAGTCTGACATCTGCCAGCTGCTGAGAACGTCACTCCAAAGTCCCCCAGGTAGCTGTAGCTGGCGTTGCAGCATCAATCTCAACACAGAACCCCCCAAGTGTCAGAATTTGCCTCAAATTCTGCAGCCATGACACCAGGCAGCTCACGGGTGGTTCCACAGGAGACAGAGGTGGGTGGACACAGCGGGCTGCGGGTGTTGGGAGGTATGTGGAAAAAAAGGGGACAAAGGGCAACACCCAAACTTAGTTACCAAAACTAAGTTAACAAATAGCTAGTTAACAAAACTATCCTGGAGGAAGGGACAAGGTGACACCATAAACCAGACAGATGAGGAACTAAGAAGGTAAAACCTGACAAACTAAAGAGAATGACTTGAACTACAGGTGAATTATCCTAATTAGGATATTAAAAAACCCACCCCCTCCCAAGCCCCTTTCCCCAGGGTAGGAGAGAGGGAGGATCCTGTGATAGCTAGTTAACAAAACTATCCTGGAGGAAGGGACAAGGTGACACCATAAACCAGACAGATGAGGAACTAAGAAGGTAAAACCTGACAAACTAAAGAGAATGACTTGAACTACAGGTGAATTATCCTAATTAGGATATTAAAAAACCCACCCCCTCCCAAGCCCCTTTCCCCAGGGTAGGAGAGAGGGAGGATCCTGTGATTTTAAGCAAAAACGAGATGTAGAAGGAACAAATGACAACAAGGGTGACTTAAAAACAGTAAAATAGACTGAAAACTGTGTGAAAAATGTTCAGAATGCGGCTGTGCACTAACCCGGGGTGCCAGGCTTGTGGCATTACCACCCAGCACCCATCTCTGCCCGGACATCGAGTTAATTAACATCGAATTAACATCGGATTAACCATTTCGCCCCTGTGCGGTTTCGGCTCGCTGGGGACAACCGGTGCCCGCGGTGCCGCGCCTCACCCCAGCCTCCTGTCACCGGGCGCCGCCTTCTCGTACCACAGCCCCGGCCCGGCCGCGCTCCGCTCCACCGCTGGCGGGGGCGGCGGGGG
>NW_010303849.1:0-742 GCF_000700745.2 Antrostomus carolinensis
GGGGTGAAACAGGAAATAGAGGGAAATGGGGGGGGAATGGGAGAGAAATGAGTGGAATGGGGGGGAAAGGGGGGTGCTCACCTGGGTTCCTGGGGTTCCCTGCTGACCAGGGGGTCCAGGTTCCCCTTGTGGCCCCTGTGACAGTGGGTCAGTGGTCACGGACCCCTCCCCTTGTGGCCCCTGTGACAGTGGGTCAGTGGTCATGGACCCCACTGGGGACACACCGGTGTCCCCAGGAAGGGCATCATGTGTCCCCAGTGAGACCTGGGGTGTCCCCAGTGGGACACTGGGACATGGCACAACTCTAGTGGGACATGGCACAACTCTAGTGGGACATGGCACATCCCCAGTGGGACACTGGATGTCCCCAGTGGGATGTGGCACGTCCCCAGTGGGATGTGACATGCCCCCAGTCAGACATCGGGTGTCCCCAGTGGGATGTTGTGTGTCCCCAGTGGGACATCAGGTGTCCCCAGTGGGATGTGGCACATCCCCAGTGAGATGTGTGTCCCCAGTGGGATGTGACATGTCCCCAGTGGGACACTGGATGTCCCCAGTGGCATGTGACATGTCCCCAGTGGGATGTTGTGTGTCCCCAGTGACATCAGGTGTCCCCAGTGGGATGTGGCACATCCCCAGTGAGATGTGTGTCCCCAGTGGGATGTGACATGTCCCCAGTGGGACACTGGATGTCCCCAGTGGCATGTGACATGTCCCCAGTGGGATGTTGTGTGTCCCCAGT
>NW_010303850.1:0-2671 GCF_000700745.2 Antrostomus carolinensis
CACCCTGAGCATCTTCTCACAGCTCTGACCTGCTTCTCCAGGGACAAGGAGGAGCCAGCCCTGGTGGTGGCCCTCCATCCCGCCCACGCTGCCTTACCTGCCCCCGGGGTGGGGTAGAAGAGGGCGGTGGGCTGCAGGAGACCAGGCTGGGACTCAAATCCAGGACGCAACAAACCAGGTTGGGCTTGAGGCTGCAGACCTGGGCGCACCAGACCCGGCTGGAGCTGAGCCTGGAGACCAGGACGTACCAAACCTGGGTGGGATTGGAGTCCTGGGCGTGTTAGACCTGGTCGGGGACGGTTGGGTTGTACCAGCCCAGTTTGGCTCTGGAGCCCAGGGTGGAGGAGACCAGTTTGGGACTGGGTCTGAAGACCAGGGCGAGCTGAGCCTGGCTGGCGTTGGGGCCAAGCTCCTGGGCGGACCAAACCTGCTTGAGTGTGAGCACCAGCGTGGGTTGAGCCAGACTGGACACCAGGGTGCACCAGTCCAGGCTGGTTTTGGGTCTGAACCCCTGGACGAAGACGTCCTGGTTGGGTTTGAGCTCCAGGGTGCACCAGTCCAGGCTGGTTCTGGTTCTGAAGCCCCGAGAGAAGGAGCCGTTGTTGACTTTGAGCTCCAGTGTGCACCAATCCAGGATGGTTCTGGTTCTGAACCCCTGGATGAAGCAGCCCTTGTTGGGTTTGACCTCCAGGATGTACCAAGCCAGGTTGGTTTTGGTTCTGAACCCCTGGATGAAGCAGCCCTTGTTGGGTTTGACCTCCGGGGTGCACCAAGCCAGGCTGGTTTTGAGGCACAAGTCCTGGACGAAGAATCCCTGGTTGGGTTTGCGCCCCAGGATGGACCAACCCCAGTTGGTTTTGGTTCTGAACCCCTGGATGAAGCCTCCCAGGTTGGGTTTGAGGTCCAGGGTGGACCAACCCCAGTTGGTTTTGGTTCTGAATCCCTGGATGAAGCCGCCCAGGTTGGGTTTGAGCTCCAGGGTGGACCAGCCCAGGCTGGTTTTGGTTCTGAAGCCCTGGATGAAGCCGCCCAGGTTGAGTTTGAGCTCCAGAGTGGACCACCCCAGGTTGGTTTTGGTTCTGAAGCCCTGGGCGCAATAAACCCCGCTGGGGCTGGGTGATGGGGTGAACCACAGCTGGTTGGGGCTGCAGCCTGGGGTGCACCAGGACCGGTTGGGTCTGAGCCACGGGGTGAACCTGCTCCGAGTGGGCTTGGGGAGTGAGCTGGGGTCCTGGGAGCGTGAAGGTGGACTGGGACACGTGGTGCAAGAGGCCAGGCTGGGACAGGGGGACAAGGACGTCAGTTTGGGTCTGGTGGACGCTGTTGCCCCGGTGCTCGTTGCGCGTGTTGCCCCCCGTGAGGATCTCATCGTCCCCTGGCTGTGGACAGGTCATGTTGACTTCATAGGAGGCAGCCAGGACCCCACTGAGCAGCATCTCCTCCAGCTGCACCCTCAGGACATAGTGATCCTCCTGCAGTGGGGTGGGAGGGACAGTCACCCCCAGGGTCACCCCCCCCCAGGGACACCACGGGTGGGATGGGACCCTCACCTTCACCAGGACGTGGCAGCCATCATAGCCAGAGGAGAAGATGACGGCGCCGTCTTCTCCCGCGTTGAGCCAATGGAGCAGTTGGCCACGTCAAAGCGGGTGCCAAACTCATCTGTGGGGACACCATGGACACAGGGGGTGGGAGGAGGTGACACAACCAAGTGCCACAATCCTCCCTGGCAACACAACCCAACACCAAAACCTCATTCAAACCATTGGCTTCATCCCATCAAAGCACCAGCACCTCAGAGCACTTGAGTTTTGGGGTCACCTCAAGGTGATCTGTCACCTGTCACCCCAAGGAGAGCCAGGGAGGGGGGGGTGGGGGGTCTCACACCCCCTTGCCCATCACTCACCCATGACCTTGAAGCGGACGGTGCGGCCGTGGGTGGGGAAGGCCAGCAGCTGCATGCCATAGTCACCGCAGTCATAGCGATACCGCAGCAGCGAGAAGGTGGCTCCTGGCTCCAGGAGCTGGAGAAGAAGGAGGAGGAGGAGGAAGATGAGGAAGGAGCAGCTCCATCCCATGGTGACACCGTGTGAGGCTGGAGCACGGGGCTGTCCGTGCTCATGGATTTATACCCAGGACACGGGGGCAATCAGATGACCGGTGAGGCCGTGCCGGGACGGTGCCTCTTGCCCCGTGGCGAGGGGACAAGCTGTGTCCAGGGCTCCTGGAGAAGAAGGAGGAGGAGGAGGAAGATGAGGAAGGAGCAGCTCCATCCCATGGTGACACCGTGTGAGGCTGGAGCACGGGGCTGTCCGTGCTCATGGATTTATACCCAGGACACGGGGGCAATCAGATGACCGGTGAGGCCGTGCCGGGACGGTGCCTCTTGCCCCGTGGCGAGGGGACAAGCTGTGTCCAGGGCTCCTCGCTCTCCTGCCACCAGTGACCTCGCTGTCCTCAGCCCCGTGGCTGTGTCAGGGTGACCGGAGAGGAACCAAAAGCTGCTCCAAGAAATGGTTTGTCCCAAGGCAGGAGAGAGTGTCCCTGCAAACGGGTGACAGCACCGGCCACCACGTTCAGCTGGACCAAGCCACCCAAGCAGGAGGAGGGGGCTGGTGTGTGCCCACCCCCTGCTTGCCACATGTTGGTGGGGCCAGTGGTGGCATCTGGC
>NW_010303850.1:2721-3067 GCF_000700745.2 Antrostomus carolinensis
ACCCCCCACTGCCAGGGCAGCCGTGGGACCAGGAGCCTGTGGAGGAACTGGGGTAGGTTTGGGGACCAAGGAATGGGGCAGTTGTCCCCAAATCCCTCTCCCTGGTGGCCACACACCCCGGCTCTGTCCCACCAGCAGTGTCACCAGGGAACCAAAAGTCCTTCAAGGAGCACTTTGTCCCCTGGAGCCAGGAGAAACTGCTCCCACCAATGGAAAGCAGACTGCTGCCCCGAGCACGGCGCGGTGCTGGGGGTCCCCAGGTCACCCCTCAGCCTGGCTGTCACCGTCCTCCACGTTGGGGTGCTCCCCAGCACCCCACTCACACCCAACGAGCTGGGTGCTGCCC
>NW_010303850.1:3077-5428 GCF_000700745.2 Antrostomus carolinensis
TCACCCTCCAGCAAGGGTGGTCACAGTCCCACCAGCTGCACTGGGCACCCATGTGCCACGGTGACCAGACCCCTGGGATGTGGTTCCCCGAGGTCCCCGCAGGAAGGGGGACGTGGAACCAGCTGTGGTCACACACGGAGAAGCTGCAGCAGAGTTTTGATGGCATCTCGGGATGGGGAGGAAGGACCTCGGTCTCCTGAGGTGGCTGCTGAGCACGGTGCTGCCTGGGTCTCTCCTGCTTCCTTCACCAGGAGTTTCCCTTCTGGATTTTCTCTTGATTCCAGACTAAGTTGAGTCACCCCCCCCTCACCTTGCCAGTGTGACGGTCACATCCAGCTCCTGCACCCTGCCCTGGCACGTGCCAGGTGTGACCATGCCCAGTCACCCATTCACCATCCTCCCACCCAGGTACCAACCTCAACATTTTGGGGGGGTTAAAAACCCCTCTTACCTCATGGAATCCACACATCCTCCCCCTTCCCAGGGGAAAACCCCTCTTAGATGCCACCAGCTCATGGCACCGAACCTGAGCTCATGGTGAAAGGGTGGGTTGGGCTGTAGCCCCACCTAAAATCTGGTCAACCTCCTACCTGGTGTCCCCATCCCATGAGCAGGCAGTGCCGGGTGGCAGGATGCACTTTATTTTGGGGGGGGTGAGGTGCCTGGGGGAAGCCCTGACCCCTTTTTCTCTCCCCCCCCTCATCCCCGCAGCCATCACAGCTTCATGGTGGCAGTGGGACCAAGGTGAAGCTCCAAGAACTGGATGATCTCCTGCCACGAATGCTCCTGGGCTTTAGCATGAGGTTGAGCTTCACCCCCCCACATCACCGGGCGAGGGGTTCCCCGGATGCTGGAGATGCTGCAGAGAGGGGAACCGGGGGGTTCAATCAAGTGCCCAGCCCCGGGGTAGGAGAGGAGGCGACAACTCTCTGGTGACATCCGTGCCATGGCCAGCTTGGCAAAGAGCTTGCTGTCCATGCTACGGTCAGCTTCTCCCACCACGAAGAGGACCTTCCCCCGGATCTTCTCGGTGGGGATGGCCGAGGTGCTGTACGTGGGGTCCCGGGGGTCTGCAAAGATGCCCGAGTTGTCCAAGGCTCCCACCTCCGTGAAGATGATGCGCTCGGTGCGGTAGGGGATGGGGGGGATGTGGAGGTCCTTGTAGACCAGAGGGTTGCCGTGGAGGGAAGCTGTGCCGTTGATCCACACCGTGGCTACCACTTGTGGGAGGAAGGTGGCCATAGCCAGGGCTACCTCTGCTCCTTTGGAGACACCAACGACACCCAGGCCGGGGCCTCGCACCTGCGGGGGGGGGAATGGAGGCAGCTGGCAGCACAGCTCGCTGGGATGTCACCGGGATGTCCCCACTCGCCTGGAGGTCCTCAGTCACCAGGACATCCTTGGTCTTCAGGACATGCCACTCACTAGGATGTCCCAGTCACCAGGACATCCCTCATCACCAGGACATTTTGATTATCAGGATGTCCCCAGACACCAGGACATGCCTACTTGCCAGGACATCCCACTCATGAGGGCATCCCTCATCAACAGGACATCCCTGGTCACTGGGACATCCCACCACTGGGTTGTCCCCAGTTACCAGGACATCCCTACTTGCCAGGACATCCCCAGATCACCAGGACATCCTGCTCACCAGTTATCCTCAAGTCACCAGGACATCTTGCTTATCAGGACGTCCCTACACACCAGGACATCCCACTCATTGGGATGTCCCCAGATCACTAGGACATCCCTGGTTATCAGGACATGCCACTCACTAGGATGTCCCAGTCACCAGGACAATCTCTGCTTGCCAGGACATCCCTGGTCATCAGGACATGGCACTAACTGGGATGTCCCCTGTCACCAGGACATACCACTCATGAGGACATCCCTCATCACCAGGACATTTTGATTATCAGGATGTCCCCAGTCACCAGGACATCCCTTCTTGCCAGGACATCCCACTCATGAGGGCATCCCTCATCAACAGGACATCCCTGGTCACTGGGACATCCCACCACTGGGTTGTCCCCAGTTACCAGGACATCCCTACTTGCCAGGACATCCCCAGATCACCAGGACATCCTGCTCACCAGTTATCCTCAAGTCACCAGGACATCTTGCTTATCAGGACGTCCCTACACACCAGGACATCCCACTCATTGGGATGTCCCCAGATCACTAGGACATCCCTGGTTATCAGGACATGCCACTCACTAGGATGTCCCAGTCACCAGGACAATCTCTGCTTGCCAGGACATCCCTGGTCATCAGGACATGGCACTAACTGGGATGTCCCCTGTCACCAGGACATACCACTCATGAGGACATCCCTCATCACCAGGACA
>NW_010303850.1:5560-6046 GCF_000700745.2 Antrostomus carolinensis
GGACATCCTGCCCACTGGGATGTCCCCAGATCACCAGGACATCCCACTCATGAGGACATCCCACTCTCCAGGACATCCCTGCTTGCAGGGGCCACCCACCACGCTGCAGGACTCACCTTGGGGTGTCGGAGGAGCAGCTCAGCTGCCTCCTCAAAATACTCCAGATCCAGCTGGGTGAGGGCACGGGGAAGGTCATCGTAGGCGAAGAAGGCCAGGGCCATCACGGCGAAGCCCCGGCTGGCCAGCAGCCCTGCACGGAACTCAATGAGGCCACCCGCACCCCCAAACAGGTCAATCACCCCTGGGAAAGGTCCTGGTCCTGTGGGCAACCAGAGAGATGGTCACCAACGGGGTTGAGAAGCCACCGGTGTCACCCCACACCCCAAAGATCCAAGGTTGGGTGGTGGCCCAGGGTTGCCCACACCCTGATTCTCACCGGGTGGCAAGAAGAGGGCTCCACGGACCCTGCCCTCCCGGATGGGCACC
>NW_010303850.1:6155-6361 GCF_000700745.2 Antrostomus carolinensis
GGACCGGGGACCAAGCGGAGGCCATCAAAGACCTCCAGATGGACCAGGAAGGGGCTACCAGCCACGTCCCGCTTGACCAGTCGTCGGAAGATGGTGTCAGGCTGCAGGAACCAGAAGAGCCCCATGGGCCAGACCCCGGTGTAGCTGCCACCTAGAGCGGGGTGACACCCGGGGTCCACCTCGCCCGTCTCGTCGGCGTGGAAGAA
>NW_010303851.1:0-672 GCF_000700745.2 Antrostomus carolinensis
GGGGCATGCCTGGGTGCCGTGGAGAGAAGCAGGGTGCATACCTGGGTGCCACGGTGAGAGGTGAGGTTGGGAGCTGGGGTGACAGGTGCCATCGCCCGTGTCGGCTGTGGAAAGGTCCTGGTGCTTGCGTGGTCTGTGTAGAGGACTGGTGTAGGAGCAAGGGACCTGCCACGCCATGGGCTGGCATCCCCAGATGTCCCCTCTGGGTGCCTTGGCACAGGATGCTGTGAGCAGCTTTCTGCCTGGGCAGCGAGGCCAGATGGACTGGCACACTGCGAGCCACACTGGGCTGTGCGGGAAATGGCTCATGGCTTGTCCTTATGGGGTGCTGAGCAGCTCCCAGGAGGGCAGGATGAAGCCCCTTCTCTTGGCTGCATTCGAGGTCAAGGAGCAGGATCAGGCCCTCACTGTGCTGGGGCAGCCCAGTGCCTCCTGTGCTGCTGGGGACCAGCCCAGGATGCAACCCTGGGGATGCTGCAGCATCCTGTGGGATCCTGGCCCTGTGGTACCCAGCAGGGTGCTCCTGTCCCCCCCATCTCAGCCTTGTCTCTGTGGTACCCAGCAGGATGCTCCTGTCCCCCCCATCCCAGCCTTGTCCCCATGGTACCCGACAGGATGCTCCTGTCCCCCTCATCCCAGCCTTGTCCCCACGGTGCCAGGGCACAGCCACCC
>NW_010303851.1:703-1503 GCF_000700745.2 Antrostomus carolinensis
CCGCCCCCCCCCCCCCCGCCATCAATGGGGCCCCATCCACCCCCAACGGCTTCAGCAACGGACCGGCCACCTCCTCCACCGCCTCCCTCTCCACCCACCAGCTCCCTCCAGCCTGCGGCGCTCGCCAGCTCTCCAAACTCAAGCGCTTCCTCACCACCTTGCAGCAGTTTGGCAACGACATCTCCCCCGAGATTGGGGAGCGGGTGCGAACCCTTGTCCTGGGGCTCGTGGTACGTCTGCTGGGCACGGGGAGTTGGTGGGGTGATGCCACGTCCGGGGATCCCATGTTCTTCTTTTGGGATGGAGATGCTGATAAATGGGGAAAAAATAGTGTCCTGTGGGTGCTGGATTGGCCTAAATCCTGGGAAAAATGGGGGCTGTTTCTCTGGCATCTCCTGGGATCTGCACAGCGTGGTGCTGGGTTGGGTCCTGGGTCAGCAAAGCCTTGAGGATGGTTTTCCCTCAAGCCTGGTTTTTCCTCAAGCATGGCAGAGCTGGCAGAGGACCCAAAATGTGGGAGAAACACCAAAGCATCCCCCTGGAGGGTGCAGGGTGGGTGGGGGGCTGTGGCCAGCAGTGCTGAGCCCAGGTTGTCCCTGCAGAATTCCACCCTCACCATTGAGGAATTCCATGCCAAGCTCCAGGAGGCCACCAACTTCCCACTGCGACCCTTCGTCATCCCCTTCCTCAAGGTGGGTGCCCCAAACTGGGTGCCATGGGGACATGGGGGTTGGCATTGCTGGCAAAGGGGAATTTGGGGCGTGGCTTTGGGATCAGGGCTGGCAGCTGCCTGTGGGGCT
>NW_010303852.1:0-401 GCF_000700745.2 Antrostomus carolinensis
TGGGGGGCAGGAGGGGGCATCTGCCTTCAAAAGCACAGGGGGAAAAAATCAAACTTCCCAGAGGCAGGGCTGAGGGGTGCCATGCTGTCCACAGCCAGAGTGCCTGATACCCGGCCTCACCCAGCACCAGCTGTTCCTGGAGCTCCGTGAAAATCAGGAATTGACCCCATATCCTTTATGGAGCCAAAATTAGACAGACAAGCCAGGCCAAGCGTGCTGGTGAGGCACCACATTCCTCCTGCACTCGCCAAGCCTGAGGGCTGGGACCCACTGGTGGCAGAGCACCGGGGAAGGGGGTGCACGTGGTGACGAGCACTTGAACTCTAAGGAGATAACACCCAGAGACAGGGCTGGGTGATGTGGGAAGCGGGCTGTGGCGAGGGGGGGGCCCCCCCTCTGGG
>NW_010303852.1:413-625 GCF_000700745.2 Antrostomus carolinensis
ACACCACCAGCCCAAGCAGGCACTGTTGGTCTGGTATCGGGCAAGAACAGGGAGGACAGATTTTCTGCCAGCACTTGGGTTTGTACAGCACCAGCCAAAATTTCTGGTTGTGTTTTTTTCTTTTTTACTGTTGGCAAAACTTCCAGAAACATTGCAGAACCTGAGGGGCCTGAAAAACATCCCCCTTCCCCTCCAGCTCCACTCAGCGAGCA
>NW_010303852.1:686-5765 GCF_000700745.2 Antrostomus carolinensis
GAGCCCCTGCCTCAAACCCCATTTTGCTTCCAAGCCTCCCCAGGGGCAATTCCCAGGGCAAAGGACATGGAGAGGTGCCCAACCCCAGCCCGCTCCCAGGCACAGGCAAATAACGTCAAGGCAGGGAATCGCTTTATCCTCTGACAAAGCTTCTGCTTTGGCGGTGTCTATTTTAAGAAAGAAGAAAACCAAACTCAGAGGTAAAAACTAGGACAATTCCTGGCATGTCAGCTCCCGCCCGCTGCAGCCGCCTCCTGCCAAAGCATCCTCTGCACTCCCACCCTCCCCTGCATCCCGCTCGCCTCCAGCACGCCTGACGGAGCTGCGTGAGCCACGGCGCCCAGAACCACTGCAGATCCCCAACCCATCTCCCTTGGCCATAGCAGGCTGGAGCTTCCCTCCCTAACGACACCAGCAGCTGCTCCCAGGGAGACCAGCTCAGATTTTTCCAAGGGCATCTTCCCACCCGCCTTACGTCTGGTGGCTGGCCGGCCGCCTGGTAACGTTACACACACGGTATTTCCTCTTCATCTGCCCGCAGTGGGTCACCTCCACTTTCAGACCTGATTGATGCAAGACAGGGAGACATGGCAGAGTCACTGGTGAAGGTGGGAGCAGTTCCCCTGTACCCAGCTCCCTGGGACACCACCAACACCCGCCTTAGACAATAAACTGTTTGCAGAGCAGACGTGCTGGCAGATGCTCTGTGAAGTGCACGAGGGAGGTGATGGTGCCCCAGGAGATGTTTTAAACGTGCACCCCCCCGTGTCCCTCCACTGCAAGGGCTGGGCAGTGGCCACAGTCGGTGTCTGGGGCAGAAACTGCCTGGGGAGGGGTCCCCAGTGCTCCCCAGGGGCTCTACCTTTGATCTCCTTGGTGAAACGCACTCTCTGGGAGTCTGTCAGGGGCTTTGGCTGCTCGTCGATGTTCCGGATGTCCAGCACCTCGCACATGAACTCGATGACGGGCTGGGCTTTGTAGAAGGCGGTGGCAGACACTGTGGGACAGATACTACGATGTGTCTCTGCTCTCTCCCAGCACACAGACCTGGATCCAGCCTCCCCAAACACACCCAGCCCCACTACTGCAGTTCCCCAGCAAGAAAAATACGTCACCATCAATGTTGAGCATCATCTTCCACATGGCAGGTCTGACTGACTGGTGGAAACCAAACCAGACCTCCCTGCCACCGCCCAGGGGGTGGTAGTAACCTTCGGGGGGGGAGAAGAAGGAGCGACCCACGGGAGTGTACCTGTGAACCAGGGCAAACTGCGTCAAACAGATGATCCCAGCCCCACTGGCAGCAACTTTCAGGCCCCCCCAGCCCCTCCAAGTCGCCACTCACCCCACCACCCCGTTTATTTCCATGGCAGGAGCACACAGAGCCCCTGCACCAAGCAGCGTGGTCGGGAAAAAAAAAAAAGACCTCCAAGGCCAGTCCCAGCCACACCAGCCTGCCAAGGGCAGCCAGTCTCCACCCTGGCACAGCCCTGGCACCCACCCGCCGGGCCACCCTGGGAGCAGGTACCTCATGGAAGCCAAGTGCCTCATGGCAACGTCCAGCGCCTGGACGGATTCCAGGGGAACGGGGATCTGCCCGCTGACCAGGGCCTCGTGCAGCATGCGCCAGCTCACGATGGCCATCCATTTGATGGAGACCTTAAATATCCTGTCCTTGCCTTCCCCTGGGATCGTCACCTCAAAGTCAACCTGGGTGCAGAAGGGAGGGAAGTGATCATGGCATCCCCACAGGAGCAAGGGGAGGAGGTTGTTTTGAGCTGGTCCTTCCCAGGCACAGGGCACACTGTGCTCGCCCGCACGGGGCTCACCACCCCGCTCTTACCCGCTCGTTTCCAATGGGTAAGGCCGTGACAGTGTAGATGTTCTTCTTCCCATCATAGACTGGCTTTCGGTCGCCGAAGATCTGTGGTTTGAAGTGCTGCACCATGTACTCCACAACTTCCCTACAGAGGTGAATGGGGCGAGAAAGAGGGGCAGGAGGAGGAGAGGGTGAGGTTTGTTTCACCGGTTTCTTTACAGCCCAAACCCTTCTGCGACCTGCCAGGTCCTGAGCCTCCCTGCCCGGGCACTGCTGGGCTCTCCCTGCTGAGCCACAGGCCTCCTGCAAGCAAAGCTGAGTTGTCCCTGGGGCAGGAGGACCCCAGACAAGCAGCCAGGTGCCCTGCCCCGCAGCTCAGTGCATCGGCTTCAGCAGAAGCCCACCGCATGTGCCGGGAGGGGGAGAGGGAGTGACAGGCTGCCTGCAGCTGCCCAGAGCACGAGGAACAGCAGCTACAGCAGCATCTGCTCGCTGGTCTTCGAGGCACAGAGCTACCCAGGGGCAGGAGGGGACAGGCAGCAAGGAGGATGTCAAAGAGAAAAGCAAAGAAAAGCACGCGACAGCCCGAGGTCTGGGCTCGCTATTTTTAAACCCAGGATTGTTGCCAAAATAGCACAGCTGCCGCGAAGACGCAGGGGAGTGTGCGGGGGGTCGGGACCTCCAGGGCTGTCAGGGACAGGAACCAGCCCTGCTGCACAAACACGGCCACTGGGTCCAGCCAACCACGGGTACCAGGCAGCACTGTGACCTCTGCCACCATGTCACCCTGATGGCTTCCACCGGTGTAGATAGAGACAGGCACTTATGGAGCCTCCACGAGGAAACTGGAAGCGGGGAACGAGGGCCAAAACCTCTAATACTTGCCTTACCTGTTGACTCTGCGTGGACATTTGTCGGGCTTGATATCCACTTCATAATGATACACATCAATCTTAGGAATGTCCACTTCAAAGTAGTTGGCCAAGAGCTTGATGGGCTTCCCAACAGTTCCTATCCCGGGCCGACGCGGCGCTTGAAATACCTGCTGCAAGGGTGGCAGGTATGCGCCTGCAGCTGCGGGGAGAGAAACGGGTCAGGGGGGCTGGGAGAGACCCCGGGAATTCTCCACTGCTGTTCAGTGAAAAAACCCAAACAAGTCGCATCGATGGAGAGGGTGAATTCCAGGGGAGCTGCTGATAAAAGACAGAGAAAACTAAAACCAGTTTGATTGAAATCCCCTACGGATTACTGGAGGTAGCAAAAAAATCAACCCCAAATCCCCAGTTTAAGCAGTGTGGGCCCCAAACCTGTAGAGAGGGAAGTACCAGTTTTTCCCAAAGCCCATCACACAGACTCCCTCGTGAAGTTCTGGAGATGCAGGGACAGGTACCCACACACCAAACCACGGCCACAGGACTGAGCTGCACTTCTAAACTGACATCACCCTTGGACTCAAAGGTATCTTAAAATATTGCCAAAGCAGCATTCAACACCGCTGCTCTCCACGGCGAGATCTGCCCTTCCTGCCCCTTTCCCACTTTGCCCATCTCCACCAGTCCCAGTTTGTATCTTCTATTTGTTTCTCAAACCCGCTGGGCCGGGCGCGGGGCACGCAGTGTATGGGATATTGGGAGCGCTCCCTCTGGGTGTCCGACTGTCCATGTCAGCCCCCAAACAGTGTCCCAGCTCCAGTTTCACCTCCTGAACACATGGTGCTCTTCACAGCCTTTGCTCCCATCCACTTTCTTCTTAAATTAAAATTTCCAGGCTAAAAATATCAGAAGCAGAAAACCAGAAGAGCAGCAAACTTCAGATCTGCTGTTTGGTTTTGCACCCAATGTCGGCAAGACTTTCCCTGCCGATGAAAGGCCACCGCGCTGCAGGACACCAAGGGGACGGGATGACCCTTATGAGCGGCCAGGGACCAAACTGCAGCGTTAATTTCTGCAAAGCCAACTCTGCTCTTGCTTCTGCCCAGCAGCAGGAGCCTGGGAGCTCCAAAATCTGGTGGCAGCCCCAAGCCTGGCACTAACCGGGTCCCGGCAGCTCCTCGGACACTCGGCACAGTCTGACCAGCAAGACGGGGATCTGTGAGGCTGCCAGATCCCGAGAGGAACGGCTGCACCGCGCTCCAGGGGCAGCTCCTTTTAAGAAACTGATTTTCAGATGAGCTACTCGCGGGGTAATTCATGTCTCCACATGACAAACATTTCTTGGCAATCGCCAGCTCCCTGGCTGCAAGCTGATGCGTTTTTAAATCACGGTTCACAATCAAAGGGGTATTTGCCAGCACTGCTGGAACCTCCGCTCCCTGCTCTGCCTCTCGAGCGAGAAACCACTCAGTCCACTCACAAGACAAGCTGGAGGAGAGCAGCCCTCCCTCTGCCACCTTCCCTGCAAGCACATCACAGCCAGCACCCACAGATTCTTCACTCATGGACCTTCTCACCCCTGAGATGATCCTGGCAGCTGTGTGGGAGCAGGACAGCAGCTCCACGTGCCCATGGTGTCCCCACAGATGCAGGGCAGCAGCCACGGCTCAGCAGTTGTCCAGTGGCACTTCAGTGCTGGAGAGGAGCTGATGGAGGTTTGGGGTGGCAGGAGCCACGCTGCAGTGGCAACCAAACGGTCCCACAACCCTGGCACTGAAAATAACCCCCAAAATAAGGCTTTGCCATACAAACCAGGTGCTTTATGAACATAAACCCCTGCAATCAGGATCCTGAGCCACAGCTGAAGGAATCAGCTGCCAGCAACGCAGACTTTGGCTCAGGAGTTTGATGTGAGCCATGAGATCTTGCAAACACAGACCATAAGAACAGGGAGGCTGGCTGGAGGAGGCCTGTGACAGCAGGGAGATGCTCTGCAAAGACCAGGGCAGGATGGGAACGTTCTCCCCGGGCTGACTCCGAGGGTGCTATTTTGGCGACCGCAGACACATGGTCCTTGAACACGATAAGCTGGAGCAGCCGCCCGGGCAGCCCAGGGTCACTGCAGGGCTTGTGCCTGGAGTGATAATGACTTCTCGTTCCTAAATGACTTTGAGATCCCAAGGTTTTTAAACAGCCATTATCTCCCAGTGCCTGCGGGCAGCCTGGCGCAGCTATTTATAAGGAGGGTGACATGGGGGCAGCCAGCACAGGGAGGGGACCAGGGGTGACACTCAGTGCCTGACGGGAGCTGTGGCACCCAGCACCCCCAGCATGCGAGATGGGCTCTCACCTGCCCTTGGCTGCTTCAGCCCAGGTGGGAGAGACCCC
>NW_010303852.1:5823-6334 GCF_000700745.2 Antrostomus carolinensis
ACGCAGGATGGTCTCACCCATTCTCACACCACCTCCCTGCCTGGGGTGCTCAGGGTTCCTCCACGATTTGCCTTGGTACAAATCTTCCTGAAAGTCACTCTGCCTCTGGCTGGAAGGAAGCTGTGCCAGGGAACCCCGGGCAGCGCGGTGAAACGTGGCAGTTCCCCTTCGGTAGAAGAAGCCTCGTTAAAAACCAACTCAAACAGCCCAGAGACAGAGGGGCTTCTGCACGGGGGCTTCTGCATACCGAGACTCTCCATGGCGAAGCTGCACTGGCTCCCACTTTGTCATGTAAATGCCTGTGCCCGGGGCCGGGCGCTGGAGGGCCAGTGTTGTTCCTGCCGCACAATGCGGGCAGTGAGCGGGATGAAATCCGCCTGCCATTATAAATTCAGCAGCCCGGGGAGAAATCACAGACTTTCACACACAAAAGCCGTGCCCTGGGGACGTGCCGGCGGCGGGATCATCATCACCACCACCACCGTCCTGTCCTTCCCCCGGGATCCTCGCC
>NW_010303853.1:0-11898 GCF_000700745.2 Antrostomus carolinensis
CGCAGCTCCGGGGGGAAAGGCCCAGGCACAGCCCCCCCGCAGCTCCGGGGGCACCAGGGGGAAAAGGCCCAGACCCGGCCCCGCGCAGCCCGGCTCCTCCCGCACCCCAGAAATCGGGGTTTTGTTCAGCGTGTCAGTGTTCCCTGGCACGGGCCTCATCTCATTTAAAACCCCACCAGTTTACAAATTAAAAGTAGTTTCGACTGTGCCACCTGCCTGAATTCTCTCCTTCGTTGCCCTGCATTCACAAAGAAAAAGTGTTTTCAGCAGTTATTTTCTGTCACTTGTTGTTCTGAAAAGAGCATGAACTGAAGGCTCTTGGTATTTTATGGGGTTGTTCAGGGCAAACTTCCTTCACCTACAAGGAGGGCTGTTAAGGGAAAGAACGTAAAGCAAACTAGACGTACACGAGGCCTAACTAGACTGGGGAAGAAGGAGGATTGAGGATTGCAGTTGGTTGTATATATGATACTTCAAAAACTGTGTATGTATAAATATATATATAGTTGCAGGCAAAGTATAAACCAACACAGAACATAATTGTAATTACACTAATCAGAAATATTTTTTCAGACCACAGAATATCTCTCTAAAATGTCTCTTCCTTAAGGCAAAAATTGGCAAAGTGAATTTTGAATTTTTAATAGTTTGGTATATTATTATACATATATATATCTTAAAATAGCTCTCAAACCTCGATACACCTTCTGTTAATCCCAATAATTATCAACAACCAAACTTTCCCTTGATTTTATATACAATTCCTTCTACAATTACAGTGACAACTTTGGCCAAAATTGCTAGAACAGAAATACTAGTAAATAATAAATATCCGGGAATAAGTATCAGCATGAAATATCAATAGAGATAAATACATGGCAAAAATGCTCGCCTGTGGACTCAGAATAACTCATAAAGTGGTTTAAGACCAAAATACAATCTTTTTTTCTCTTATGGATATACACTGTGTTATAGTAGTGTCCCCATGGTGGGGACAGCCTTGTACTAGACATAGAATAGAAGTGGTCCTTCTCTGAGAGGAGAGCTCAGTTTTGGCTTCCATTCATTAGAGTATTTACTTAAGAATGTGTATTAAAATATTTAAGAATCAAACTTGACAACTCTTCTCCCTTTAACTACACCCATGTTCAATTTCGACATGACTTTACTTAGATTTTACCATGCTATCTTGAGAGTTTCTATTCATTCATTATTTTTTCTCACAGATGTAAAATGGGCCTCACACCTAAGCATCTGCAGGATTGGTGAACATGATAGTTATTTTATGAGGAACATTTCTCACACCCCTTCAGCTCAAATGGCATTGCATACAGGCTGCAGTTTTCATCAATGAACATATGTTCATTAGAAACTAATTACAGAAAACAGTATTAACCTAATTATAATAATTAGTGATAGCATACATTTAGGCTCTTCTAAAACACAGAGGCAAAAAATAGTAAAAGATGAGAAAATTCCTACTTTCCACAAGCAAGCTCTTAGTTGAGGAAATTTATGGGTTAGAAACAAAGAATAAACTGTAACTGAAGTCATTCAGAGCTTTTCTGAAAATAATTTCCCAATGTTATTGAAATGTTTTTATGCAGATAGTTGCCAAATAACTAGATTATTCTATTGTAGCATTAAATTAGCTGGGCTCTGCAGAAGACACTTAAAGAATGACATAATTTGTTGCTATTTAGAATTCTTTAGAATGCTCGACCTGTACTGATTATTTCTCCAGATGACACTGAGGTTTGAGGGGAGCGTGTACCATAACCCGTTATGAAGATGCCTTTCTGAGAATACAAATGATGAGTTATCTGCAGTTATTTTATTTATGTTTGAAAGACCTTGTCCCTTTTCCTTTGAAAACCTTAAAGGCAAACATAGAGCTTGTAAAACCCTGTTACATTGTAATCCATCTAATATACTTGCAGAAGTCATAGGAGTGTAGCCCTTTACAGAAAATGAGGACACAGATGGAAAAGTTCCTTGAAGGGTATGTACTGGAAGTCGGAACTGAAACCAAGTATTTGAACCAAAGTGTAGTTGCTTTATTGGATCAGTAGTTTCAAATTGATAGCTCTTTGACTGAAGTAAAAGGACCTGAGAAATTAATAAAGGTACTTTCTGTTCTCTGTCTCTTCTTCGATCCTTGCCCTAATCATATTGTCAATTCTGTTGTCAATTAAAAATTATTGAGTAAAAATAGATTAAAATATTATTCAAATATGCACTTTAAACATTAGTTCTGTTGCCATTTTATTTAACACTAGACTTCCATCTGTATTCCAAAGACAGAGCATTTTGAACACTTGTTTTCTATATGTAAGTATGGCATTCAATATGATTTTGGCAGTATGTTTAATGACAGATTTTGGAGTAGCTAAATTTGGTCTCTCTCCGAGTATTCTTGTAACTCGTTGAATAGGTGTTTGTGCTGGAGCCAAATACTGATTATTTCTCTAAGAGCATGCGCATGAACATCCATATACATGGCTTCCAAATCCCAAATCTTGAATACCATTTAAGGTAGTGAGAGGAAACAAATGTACATTATCGGTTCAGTTTGCATATTGGGTTTATAACATCATGTGATCTAATGGCCCCTCAGCAAATATCTAAAAATAAACCGAGAAAAAGATAATCTTTACATTTAACCAAATTACTTATCACTTCTGGGGTCTTGATTTCTGAAATACAGGCTAAGATACCTTCAAGATGTCCTTATTTCTAAAAAATAGCCTGCATATGACACTTTATCACCCTTATTCTGGCAACCTGTGCAGCTCATTGTGTGACCTTTCTCACCAGTGACAGTCACCAGTCGGCCATGTGATTCTTCCCCAAGCCAAACTAAGAGGAGAGGAAAGAGGACTTGAGGGCAATCACTGGCAAAAACCAATGTTGTATATGATACAATGTAAAACTCTAAGCCAGGAAAATAGAAGTGTAAAAGCTTTAAGAAATATGGGATGAGGGGGGATGACTTATGTGTCTGTCTAGCAAGAAAGACAGGCAAATTGCAGTCCATGGTGATTCCAGTTCTCCTCAACAGTTCTTTCTCCCTCTCCAGGGAACTCGATGTCCCCATAGATATGAAGAAGTAATGACTGACCCATTATCACTAGAGTCTTTCCCAAGGAAGTTACAAGGGCAATTGGCTGTTTTTTTTCTACAAATCCCAGAATAATTATGAAAGTTGACTCAAATACTATGCTAAACTGGAGAACTTGTCATACATCCTAGCTTTCAAATCTGATTATGTGCCCCTGGCCACATCCCAACCCTGTACTAGAGTGAGGCTCGGGCATGCAACAGACTTTTTTCCTGGGAGGGAAACCTGAGCGAGCACTTGAAAGAAACTGCAGTGTTTTCCAGCCAGGTTTCAGCCCAATACACACCAGGATGGACTCTAGGTGCAGCTTTGGCGATCTTGTTTCTAGAGACTACAATTTTTCAGACATTGTAAAGACGGTGTTTCAAAGATTTCATCAAAGTTGCAAGACTGCAAAGATTTCCAGAGGCAGTCTTCGTCCTGAAGACCTTCAAAGGCAGATATGGGAGTTAAGGGATTCTCAGTGCAGAAGTGAATCCAGGGCAATATTGCCTATGAAAAGTTTGGGAAGCATTGGACCAGATCAATGAGATGTAGAAGCAGAAAAAGGAATTTGTAAGAGTCAGTCAAATGCAAATTAGGACCTCTAATGGGAATATCGATGAGGACTCTTAAGCCAGGAGAAGACAGAACTTAGAATTTTGGACATTCGGATTGGGTACTAGGGAAGGTCTTGGAGCACTGGCTAGAGTTTGAATCAGTTGAAGGAAGCAGGAGAGGGCACCATCTCAAGTGGTAGGGAGGAAGGGTAAAAAGGTACGGCAGAGATTGTGCGACCTGGAATGCATGACAGGCCAAAAGAAATCGGTAAGAATAAAGTTCCCATGGGAGGGTAAAGGTGGGGCATAGTAAAAGAGACTTACCACAGAGGAGGACAAGTGATGTGGAAAACAGAGGGTGAGGGGGCAAGGAAGGAAAGGGGGGAGAAGAGAGGGAACCCGTGTCAGGCAAAGCTAGAACAGCAAGAGATTTGGGTCTTTAAAAATGACGTTTACTAGAAGAGGTTTGAAGGGGTAGTAACGAGCAACATTTTGCTTACAGGTGAGGAAGAGAGCAACCACCACAGGGCTCTTTTTGACACAGAGCTTTATTCCTTCATGCTCTTTTCTAAGGTGTGTGGGCACACGCTGCATATGAGGGCGACTATCATTTCCCTTAGCAAAAGGCTTTGGCTCCAACCATGCGTAAGATTACAACAGCCTCGCAGCAGAGCATTACATTGGAAAGCCTGTTCAAGCTGGATTCTCCAGACCTGTCATCCAAAAGCTAGTAGTCACTCTGAGAGCTAAGGCTGTATTTTTAAATATGCACAAAGAAGACAAGTTGATGAGGCAGCACAGGAAGAAACATCACTCTTGGGAACAGAAACTGAATGAGAAAGGGTTGCAGCCTGCACTCCTTATGTGGAAAACAATTCTGTTGAAACAGGCAACAAATGAAGAGGTTATTTTAATAGTTGTTGGTAGAATTTCTAGACCTGTAGCTGTTGCTGAAAAATATCTGGAAATGAAGAAATAGCTCAACCTGTGGGTCTGACTAGACGACAAAGCCTGGCAGCACAGGGAAAGGAGTAGGAAATCTTATCTGAGGTCCTTAAGACACCATGGCAGGGTGAGAACTTGCTCTAACTTGCTCTCCTTGGAGAGCAAGAAAACAGTTTTTAGAGCAACGTATGTCAGACTTAGTGACTAACAACCACATGTGGACATTCCTGGTAAAATATAAATTGGTCCAGCAGTAGATGAAGAGGAAAGAATCCCAAATATTGCTTCTATTAGGCATAAGATCTGATGACTCAAAGTATGTATGCAGACTCTTCTGTCTTTAGTTTCAGTCCTTTTTATCTAACAGTGTGTTCCAACACTTTGTTTTAAAGGGTATTGGTAACGTAAGAGAGTTTGCACCTAAAAGGCAATAAATGCTTTATGTAATTGCGGTAATGCGCAGGTTTAGTCTGAGCAAACATTTCTCCTTAAAGTGGCTGATGCAAAAGCCCGACACCAATAGTTAAAGGCATTAGAAGGAAAACAGAAGAGCAGTTAGGCTCTAGCAAATATTGATCAAAGTTATTTTGGACATTGATATGAGGTTTTCCTTACCTGAGAATTCAGAATTAGGATTGCAGCAGAACAGGTATCCGCTGGGCCTACCACATATGACTGCAGTTAAAGTGATAGACAAAGCAACTCCTGTTCACTGTTAGGCCCAACATCCCCTGTAGAACAACAAGTGTGTCCTTTCTAACATTTTTCCAGTGACGTTATGTCGCGTGGAGATGCAGCAATAGCACTCCCTTTTGACAAGCAAGAGAGAATATTAATGGGGCCTGTTTCTGAGACTGACAACGAATGGATTATTCAGAATCAGAGAAATTCATATTCCATTGTTGCCAATCATGAATCTTCAGGCTTTGTGGAGGCAACTTTTACAGTTGCTGGGCTGGAATAGTGGACATTGTGGCTATATACCTGCTATCATGGATTGATATATGTAAATGTAAATAGTGGCTTCACGAAATGAAAGGGAGTTTTCATTCTGGACTTTTAAGGTGTGTGCTAACCCCTTATGCTAGGAAATCAATCTGCCAAAATCTGATCTGTTATCTAGAAAATAATGATGAGCATGAACTAGCATTCTTAGAAAATAATTACATACAATAGTAAGAGGTGGGAGTACCTACTTGCTATAGAATTCAAGGTTCGACAAACACATTTTAATGGAGAACTCAGTCTCCTGGCTACCACAACAAAGCAGGTAGGATATCTTTTTACTTTAAGTACAGAACTGTACATGTTAGTAGTCTGTGCAGGCTGGTGCCTGTTCATGGAAGAATCTACTCGTGTTGGTTTACATTTACGGTTTCCTAAAACATGATTTGATTTCAGCATCCAGTGATAACAGAACTGATGCATGGTTTTAAGCATTCAAGAGGAACTGAACTACAGAAAAGATACTTTTGCTGAAACTAGTTCGTTTTCACATGATCTAAGGCAAGCTTCACATAACACTTCACATCGAGCCATCCTAGCTTCTTACACCCCAGGGAATTCTTTGCAAACTGAAAATCCGCTGTGACTTGAATTTTAGAAAGAAGATGATGTGTCATGGGAACATGAAACATACAATCATTATATTCATTATAGTACTGTACTGGGAAGCATATCTACCCTATTTTACCTAACCTCCAACTACTTAAACTGGAAAAATTAAGTTAAAACTGAAAAAGTTTTAAACTAGCAGTGCATAAATATTGCATTCAGGGATGTTGGCAAATTCCCAGGGAACATTTAAAATTTGTAAGCATCCAAAAAAGCACAGAAAAACTTTGAGATTGTTGGCTAAAAACCGACAATGGACTTTTCTGGCTCCAAAGAGATAATATCTTCCCCTCTCATCACTCATCTGGGCAAGAATGGATGTAACTAGTAATTTCATAAATATTTAATAATCCTGAAAGCACCATGCGTGTTCTTCACTTTACTCACAGAAGTAATCACAGTGATGATGATGTGCAAGGGTACTGTTAGTGCACAGACCTCACCTAGGGGCTATTCTTAACCGCCAACTTTTGGCGTCTCTCTTACGTGCTGAGTTTGGAGCTAAGGCTTTCCATAAAGTCAGTGGAGTGAAGAATGTTCCTTAAGAGTGGGAATCAAACATATACATTAAGAGTTTATTGCTTTTAATTAACAATACAGTGAATTCAGATACATTCCTAACATTATAGACTACTTGAATATCTGAATTGCAGTTCTCAGTCCAGAAACTTCTGGCAAAAACTTTCCCACATGATGATGACGATCTCTTTCCATTCATAATATTTCTGACTTCAGCTGTCTCGGATGAGGTAGCTCTGAGCATCTATCCAATGAAAAAGCAATATTACTTAAATATGTCTGAATGAGAAAGAAGAGTCTAAAATTATAGTGGTATAATTATATATATGTACACACAATATATATATATTTATTTATATTAAAATACTTAATCTTTTTGCAAGTAATAGGATTGCTCTTCTCTATGGAATGTAAGCCAAGTTTCAGCTGGGAACAACTGAGTTATATAAGCACACATAAAAATAGACTGACCCACATCTATAACAACAGGATCACATTCTAATAAAATAATATTTGTTGCATAATTTCCTGAAGGCAGAAAGCACCTATACAAATGGACTTATACAAAGAAAGCCATGTAATATTTGGTCTCTATTAGGCATCCATGGAGTTCTACAATACAATGGTTTACATGCACGTGAGCCAAAACATGAACAGTTTGTCTTCCGAGTGCAATGCCGTTCTGCAGGGAAAATGGATATTCAGTTCTGAGTATCATGATCTGCATTTGTATCAGAAGATTTATATAAGATGACATGGTCTGAGAAGAAGTAGCTGCCTACAAAAGGTATTCAGTAAAATTTAAACTTTTCAATTTCTGGAATAGGCCACAGTAGTGTACAGTTTTGTTTATGTTACTACAACTGATCAGAATAGGGCTGTAGTGAGCACAGTTCTGCACACATTAGGAAATCTGCAGCTGCAGATTTGAATAGGATAGGAAACATTATATAAACTTATTGCACATGCTGCTTTTCCTGCTGTAATAGCTAATATGTCAAGACATGCTTATGGAAACAGACACATGCATATGCACATCGCAGACAAGGTAGGTGCTCAGCTGGAATTCAAACCAATGTGTATTTACAACTACAGTCGCCACCCCTCTCTTGCACAGCTTGCAAACTCACAAGCTGCCACAGTATATTCCAAATAATTTAAGTTGTAGTTATCTTCAAAGCTAAAAGCCAGAAGTATAACATGGTAATTGTGAATATTTAATATTTCACAATACTTCACAGACTAGTTTTACCAAGCAAAGTCTGTTCTTAAATCAATAGAATATGTGCAGCGAAAACATCTTTCTTAATAGCTGCCATTACCGATGCTCAAAGTCAACGTGTGAGTCTTTAAATCTTAGTCAAAGAATTAATTTTCCTCACAGTAAGAGCATGATGTACTCCAAAGTAATTAATATTTCCATGCCAATTTCTATTTTAAATTCTTAATTCTATCATCTATAACATTATTTTTAAATTTTTGAATATGGCAAGCATTCTTTCATAACAGACACTGTTTTTCTCCCTAGCATTCTAATGGGTGAAAAATAAATGTTGGTAGAAGCGAAGCATGGAAAATATCAGCATAAAATAATTCTTTAAGGAGCAAATGACTGAAAATAAGGTATTAGAATGAAACCCATTTCTAATTTTGCATTTTCCTCCTAGTTCTAATGTAGAGTTTATAATATATGGGGGGCGGTGGGGGGGGTGTTTTTCTGAAGCATAGATACGGTTCCTTAACCAACAAGATAAAAACCTAACTGATCAAATACAGCATAGAAAGGGCAAAAAAATTTTTTACACTGGTTAGTAACTCTGCCTTAACATAGATGTAAAAGTAGCCACCTGAGGCGAACTCTAGGCTCCAGCTGCCACTAGAGTTTAGCTGAAAGATAGCTTAATTTCAGCACCCATTGACTCAAACGTTTCTCAGCTGACTCTGTCAATAGGAGCAAAAACTAAGCGATATAGAGCCCAGTTCTCTGAAAACTAATCAAGACTACAAGGTTATCTTGCACTGGTTATTGAAGAACCATCAAATTCATTTTTTCTTGCTTCTATTGCAACATGGATGGAATTTAAAAAGAAATCTACAGCAGAAATTTGCAGTGGATCAAGAAGATCAAATCTGCTTAATAACTGATGATTTCTCCAGCTAACGCATATGATCAGATAGTCTCTATATCCCAGGAAATCATGCCAATATTTCAGATGCTTAGTGTGTCAGATAGTAACACTGAAGTTTTGAAATAAGAGCAACACTACAGACAAGAGGGTACCAATACCTCAAACAAAGTAACTGCCTTATTCTCTACCGATCTGTGTGAGCTTGCAACAGCATCTCATTATACATGTTTTTGAAATGCGGCAAATAAAATGTATTGCTACTACCCGCCCAGTGACTAGTCAGCCAAAAGCCCCTAGAAATCAATAGGCCATTAATTCCCAGGGGGAACTGGGCTCAAAAACCTTTAGACTATTTTGAAAATTTTGCTCTTGTCTGAAAACAATCTAATATTTCTGGAGCCAAAACCTCATGGGTTTCCTGGATCTTGTGTTTATACATTGTACTGTGAGGATGTGAAAATATCACTAACGTTATTAACACTAAGAAAAAAAAAATCCATTGCGTTTTACATATGCTTGGCATCAGGAAAGACTGATCTATGTGACCAAAAGTAAGCTATGTAAATTAAAGCAACTAAAGTGACAGCAGTAATTATATCAAACTATTGAATATAGCCCTCTCTACGGACTGCAATGAGCAGTACAGATTAATCTGGTCTTATATACATATTTCCTACTTTGTGAAGTTTTAACTTACGACTTTCTAAAAGGAAGCATTTAAAAAACCTACCTGTAAACAAATTAAGAATTCTATTTGCAGAAATAGCTGATCAGGATATACTATGTTTAATACACTGATTCAAAATTGACCCACAATTAATCCCATACCCAGCAACTGGAAAACATAGGAAATTTTATTTTAAAGCATAGTTTTGAAATTGCAGGAGAGAGGAATTCAATTGCTCATACCTTATTCAAAGTCTCAAATAGGTGTTTGCAAAGTGTAGGGTTTTTTTTTGTAAGGATGATCATTTAACAGCAGGGGTATTAAGTTGCAGATCACATAACAAAAATTTAATTTCCTTGGCCATATCTTTTCTCAGCTTCCAAATGTTCTGGGGCTCCATGTCAGCTCAAATATTCCTTTGCTTGTCATCCCTAAAAGCACACCCAGTGTGATGCAGCAATATGTCAGCCCAGGAAACTGAACTTGCTGTTGACTTTGCACGACTGTGCAGCATGTGAAAGCAGCTGAGGCTCACTCGGGTCTGGAATGTACAGCTGGGAGGTTTCCTCAGCTCCAGCAACAGCTCCTGTCCCTACTCATACACCCCAGTCACTCCAATCCCAAGGTAATTGAAGAGCTACTATAGACTTAGATGGCAAATTTAAGAAGTTGCTGTCATCTACATATAAAAGCCTCCGTGGGCCACAAATAGCTCATTGGGGCTGGGGAAATAACCAAGATTTCCCTTTTTGACTTCTGAACCTAGCTTTTGACTGCAGTTCACCTGCTAAGTAATTATTCTCAGCAAGCAGAGTCTCAAAGAAGAAAGCCGTTTTTGAGAAATGAGTTGACAAGAATCACTGCTTCCTGACAAAACCAGACATCTCCCATAGAATCACAGAATCATAGAATGGTTTGGGTTGGAAGGGACCTTAAAGACCATCTATTTCCAACCCCACTGCCATTAGCAGGGACATCTTCCACTAGACCAGGTTGCTCAAACCCTCATCTAACTTGGCCTTGAACACTTTGAGAGAGAGGGCATCCACAACTTCTCTGGGCAACCTGTTCCAGTGTCTCGCCACCCTCACAGGAAAGAACTTCTTCCTAATATCTAATTTAAACCTACCCTCTTTCAGTTCGAAGCCATTACCCCTTGTCCTATCACCACCTGCCCTTGAAAAATCCCTCCCCATGCCCTTCTGGCAATCCAAACTCCTGCTGCATTGATTGTGAGGATGTGAATCACTTGGTCTTTTACAAGCAAGAAAAAAGAGTAAAGTCATAATGTCCACAGATCCAAGGCAGGGGAAGTCTTGATGCTCTTGGACTCAGCAGAACCTGAGCAGCAAGCTCTTCCTGGTGAGCCTCCAGCTAGCTCTCCACTGCTACCATAGGAAAAGGCATCAAAGGAGTCACACAGGACATTTTGCAATAACATCCACTAAATGTAAGAGTCATTAGTTTCTTTGAAAATGTGGATTATATTATTCAGGTATCTTGAGTTAAAAGTCATACTGAGTATTTCCAAGTAGCTTAAAAACTGGCAGTTCTGATCTTCAAGGTGAGAAAACATTTCATTTTTTCAATACGATAAATTTTCATTCCAAGGTATAGAAGCTGAACTGAAAAAACAAAAAAACCTCAAGTTTGACCTGTCTGGAATCGAGTAACTACTAAGTACCCTGGAGCTAGATGAGTGAGGAGCAGGCTAAATTAAAACAGATAGGAGTATAACCTTATAGCTATTATGCATATAAGTATTGTGTATATAAGAATATATAACATAATCTTTTTATATACCATATACACCATACTTTTGCAGACTGTTGGAAAGGTGGGCCTTAGGCTTAAATAATTCTGTGAGCATGATAATACGTATTTGGAAGAACATTTTTTATGCATACATTTTTGTTTGAATATTCTTCGTCTTTATAAACACAAAGCTTGAAGTTGCTTCAAGGTTTGGCACCTTGGAAGTTATTCCACTGGAGACAATTAATACACAATGTTTGTAACTATATATTATGATTGGATCTGATAGTACAATCTGTAGTGAAGATGTCCCAATATTTCACACTTCAAGACACCTCTTTTAGTTGCTTATAACTTTGCCAAGTGGGTTTCAGACTGAAAAATTTCTTACCAGATGCTTTTCCTTAGCCTGATTATTTTCTTGTTTGTCTCTCAATATACAGATAAAATAATGTAAGCCTTTACTAGTACAGGGCTAGACAAAAAGTGTGTCATGTTGCCCATGTTGAACATGTTGTGGTTTTTTACCAAAAAAGATTTACTCCATCCAGTTGTTGAAGTAAAAATATTAAATTTGATAGGAATGGAAGGGCTTAAAGCTAGGGAAAT
>NW_010303853.1:11924-26227 GCF_000700745.2 Antrostomus carolinensis
TTAAAAAATTCCATTTTGCAAGTACTCAGAAAAGGCTTGATAGAGATTTAGCTGCAAACTCTGAAGAGTGTGTCTGCTGTGGACCCACTCAGGGCTGCACAGACATAATTCTTCCAGTGATTACAGCCAAGCACCACAAAATGCGTGCCTCTCAGGAACCTTTCTGCTGACAGAGTGCAGAGGAGATAACAAATTAATTTGAATGCAGTATAGACAAAAGTGGAATTTAGCAGTTAGTGATTATATATATGGAGAAAAATATGGAAGGAGCATGATGAGAGAGAGGGTGGGACTGTGAATTGCCATGTATATATGCAAGAGACAGTGACTGGGAGCTTGCGCGGAAGATGAGGTTTAGAGGATGACAACCAACTAAGGTGGACAAAGGAAGAGAACTGAGGTTAGATGAGCAAAGGGACCAAACAAATACATGAAGAGCATTAGATGAGGATTTCAGGGAATGGGGTTGAAAATGCACCCCAGCTAAACCAGGGATTAGGTAGTACAAGAGGCCTAACTGGTTCATGTGCTCTAGAACACCCTGCTTGAGCAAGGTGGTTGGACTAGATGACCTTCAGAGGTCCCTTCCAACCTCAACCATTCTGTGATTCTGTAACTGGTACTTTGAGAGCTGGTCAGTGGTTAAGCTGAATTATTTGGGAAGGTAAGAAGGCAGGAATGTAAAAGGCGTAAAGAAGACTGTGAATAAGAGTCAAACAAAACATTAAAACAACATTTTAAAGGTGCAATGCAAGGTTAAATGCAAGCTTTTAACACATAAGAAATGCCAACACTGATACTGCTTTGGAAACTTTAATTTGAACCCTTGGGCGCAAGTATGGTGATACACTATTACAACATTATGATAGACTATTTCTTCTACGGAAACCCAGCCTTACTCAGGGAACCCCATTATAAGAAATCTCCTCTGGGTTTCCACAAGGTTATAAATTGAAGATTACAAAACTCCTGCTTCATTGGCTCTGGCAGTCAGAAGGTGTGAAATGCATTAAGCAGTGGATTGCTAGAAGGAAAGCCACCTGCATGTAGATGCTGAAAATTAGGTTCCTTCTTTGCTTCTGACAGTTCTCATGTGATACTAAACAAGCAGTTCTAATCTAACTTTTCCAGATGGTCACTAATTACACATTTTCAGAAAGGCACCTGGAGATCTGAGATCTAGTTTGAAATACTGTTGGCTAGTCAAAGCTGAATTCTGCTGGAATGACACTTCAGACATAAGAACTTGAAAAGTCAGATCCCTGGCACCTTGGACACTAAATATTACAAAACAGTTTTGACTTTAAGTTCTCGCTTTCCCATTCTATGGCAGTTAATGCTTCTCACCTAAAACTGTTTCTTGGGTCCAGATGCCCCTCCAAATAGAGAAACATAATTTAATTTGGTTATTCCACAAAGTTGAATACCTCAATAAACAACTAATTTATGCACAACTACATGGATTTGTTTGTTTCAACTTGAACATTTAGTTAAATCCTATAGGGCTTTTAGCACTTTTTTGGTTAGTTTGTGATTCATCTCACGCAAGGGGTCAACTAGGTTCTTGAATTAAATACATAAGGAGAAAAAAACAATAATTCTGGAATGCGAAAACCATTTAGTAGTTTACATTTACTGAATAAAAAACTCTGTGGTTAAGCTTTGTAACTAAAATAGAACCTCAAATTTTGGATAGAAATCAGAGAACAGTTTGGAGTTACAGTAAAATATCATGTAGACAAATTAATTTCAGTGGAACAATAGTCTGAAGTGTTGCATTCATTTTATTTTCAAACTCAGGAAACCCAGACTGTGATTCTTTCATACCCTAGTAGAGTTTATTAAATGACAGCTAATGTAGGAAGATACAGAGCCAAAAACCTGGGGTAGAAAAGGAACATTTTTTATAGTAGTGTGGGAGGATGAAGCTCAGAAGAGTGTTTTATATCTTTTAGTGACTCAGGTATTACACACTCAGATGGATGCCTAACAGCAGAACAGCTTGCTATGTATCTTCTCAGGCTAGAGGACTGAAAGCAAAGGACTACACGAGGGAAAACATGGGTGCTTGGTTCAGCTGAAATCAAACTCAGGACACTCCTAATCCTGAGTGATATTTACAGCTCATGATCTTGTAATTAGGGAAAAAATCCCAGAGTCTAACATCAGAACTGGAGATAGCACAGAAAAATTTAAATATGTTTTTTCCTAGAGAATTAAATGGTGAAAACTTAAACTAGAACCTGTAATTTGCTAAGTATGTGCTTTTTTATTTTCTTTCTTTTTTGTTCTTTTTTTTTTTTCAATTTTGGACATACACACTGCTGCACCTTGCATTAACAGGTCTAATATAACCTCCCCCTGAACCAAATAACCAAATAATTCTATAGTAGAGGAAATATTATTCTCCCACATAGACTGCCGGCAGATGCACAGGAAGGCTCAGGCCTCCTAAATTCCACAGAGAAAGTCTATGGGAGAAACAAGCAAACCCCTGAGACTCTGTTCTGTTTCTTAACACAAATTTTAACACAACAGAGACAATCCTTTGCCTTCTAAAAAGGTCACTCAAAAAAAGGAATGTTTTTTGCTATTTTAAATGTGTATGAGGATGTACCCACACTTTCTTGAAAAAAAATTCATTTTTCACAGGAGAATTTAACAATTCATCAAAGAAAAATTACTTCAGCCTTTTAGACTGTGAGAGTGTTAGTGTATTTGGATTACAGATCTAAAATATTGCAGGAGTTTTCTCTGAGGAACTTTCCTTTGAGTGAGACCATGTCTTGCATTGAAAAAAGGTTCATGGTATTATAATTTGAGACACTAAATACTTTTTAAGTATTCATTTAATATTATTTAAAAGAGCCCCTTGAAACAATAAAAGAGATGATTTAATTTAAGAACTTGATTCCCTTACCTTCTACATGAAAGAAAAACCTATGAAGGGGCTAAAATTTCAAGAGTAGTTCAGTTTGCAAGGAAAAAACCATAATGCATATGTATATTCAGGTCAATGGTCCGGAATTTTGACCAAAAAATCTGAAAACATTTTTTTCAGCATTGCAATAAGGTGACCTTGCACGTTTCAGCAGGTATGATCTTTTGTTTTCACAACTTGCAGCCAGAAGGAGCCATTAGACCCTGTAGTCTAATACAAACTGTTAGGTTTCAGCCAGATCTGTTACTGTATTACATTCAAAATTAAGCTATTAAGTTAGATGAATAAGGTTTCAATGCCCAGAAGAGTAAGAGATTCATTAGCCGCAGTCAGAAAGCAGGACACATCAGGTGACACCCGTGCCCAAGGTGCATGTTGGCAAGAGCTGACGGCCCAATAGGTGATGTGATCTCAGAAGATGAACCACACTTCACACTACGGAGGAAGGAAAAGTCCTCTCAAGTACTTGGCAAATCTAATGTGGAGATTATTCCTTTCCACATCCAAATCTGGTAATGAGTGAAAATTTGAATAGATGAGGAGGACACATTAAGCAGGACTCTCAATGCAAAGATCCTCAGCACAGTCTTAAAGCATGAATTCGTTCTGTGAGAGGTCCCATATCCAGGTGTGTTTGATCTCTGGTACTTCAGAGGAATATAAAAAAACTTGGGGTAACTTGTTTACATATTGCTAATTGTTCATGAGGCAGAAAAAAGCCGTACTGATTCTTGCTGGTGAATAACTAATGGCCCTATGCATGAGATGCAATTGTAATGATTGCTTTACTGCACAGCTGTAGTTTAACAAGCATGCTGAGGGCACTGCCTACAATATCCCTGAGGCCTGTAAGGGATGAAGATAAACATCACTTCGCTAGACAAAGACTTAGTAAAACCAGAGGGTTTTACTAAGGCACACCTATTCAATCAGTCCAGTGGACATACTACACTTTTTCTCAGGATTAAAGCAAGTCTTTTTAGAATTACTCTTGCCTGAGATTCTGATATGTGTCCTAAACCCTCTGCATGTTTTTAAATACTGTCAATTTGCCACACCAATAAAAATTAACTCAGAACCCCAATTTTATTTTTGATAACATAGCACCAGTAAGCTAGACTAGTGTTAAAAATAAATCCCGAGTCAGAAATGCCTGCCTATTTCCATAACAAAATGACAGCACAACTGCTTATCCTTTGCCTTTAAGAACTGTTAAATCTCAAACAAGCTAATTCACAAAATAGCCTGGGTTAAAACTCAGATGTCAAATAGACACTAATCAAAGATAGATACCAACATCAGTTAATGGCACAGCAAAGACATAATATTAAGTACGCACTTATAAATAAATATATCTGCTAATGTAAGAAAGTAAAATACAGCAAGCAATACAGTTTTCACTAACTCTTGTTTGTAAAAGATGTCTCTGTTTCTGACTAGTGGTGTCAGACCAATGCACAATAGAAAAGTACACTAACAGACATGAGGCCTATCCCAATTGTTTTTAACGTCGGCTCATAAAATATTTTCTTGCATTATGATAACAACAGTAAAGTGGCACTGGTGTGAAACTGATAAAAACAAGATCTTAAGTAGGTTAATGTGTTTTTGTAAGTGACCGCAAATAGCACTTGTGAATGGAAATGTGCAGCATCTACTTAGAAAAGCCATCCATTATTGCAGTGTTATGAGGGAAAAGGAAGGATCGTCATTGTAAGAGGTCCTGACTTTAGCTGAGGCTCTGCGTGAACTGACGGATGCAAAACTCTAAATAAGAGATCTCTGGCACTTGAAGGATTGGGTGCTGTAAAATGTGAGCATTTACATGGGTCCTATACAACCAGGCACAAATAAAAGGGGATTTTGATTTTCAAGACCCTTTTGCCTCTGTCAGCATGTGCCACTCACTACCTCTTAAGTACTGCAGAATATACCTGGTACCTAAAATTGAACGATGGGCCTGAACTCTCGCATTTTTGCTGTGTGAGGTGAAGTTAAAAGGTTTAGTACAACAGACTTGATTTAGACAAGCAAACAGAAACAATTATGATATTTACTTACTGTAGGCGCTTTCAGTACCTAAGGTTAAAGAGCCATCTGTTTCTCTGGTGTAATTCCAGTGGTTTCAATGGAATCAGGGCAGGATAAATTTGATGCGATACGTTCACCTGGTCACCTAGCACACAGCAGAGACGTTCCCTTTGTGTGGAGGTCTGCATACAATCAGTTTGCCATCTAGTGGCAACTATTTTGAACACAGACAGTAATTTAAAACAGTAGATGTTATTTTAAATACCGAGTGCATCAAATATTCTGAAGTGTATGAAAACACACATTACCAGGTAAAAACTATTTTGAAGCTTCAAAGGGTAACTGCATGTATATCCAGCATTGTACAGTCAGAGAAGAAAAATTTCCTGACTCAAACTGTCTAACACAAAAGCATTTCCAATTGCACTTCAGAGAAGAAAAATTTCCTGACTCAAACTGACTGTCTAACACAAAAGCATTTCCAATTGCACAAATACTTTCCTGTGCAGTGCGGCTGGATGTATACCACCTGTAGCATTTTGCCCGAAAGAAGATGGAACAAAATAGTGACAATGCAACATCTTTTAATTCACCCATCTCACCATCCTACCAGTCTCTCTGGCATTAAAAGAAACTGTATTACTCAAGATTTTTGCATAGCCAAACTGTTGCCCTGCTTGAGTAGTCTCAATGACTGGAATGGCAGATGCTCATGTGGGAAAAGCAAAGGCATGGCCGAGTCAGATTGTTTGTATTAAGATTATGAGTTACTAATACAAAGACCAGTCACGGCTAGCAACCACTTGCCATACCTCCTAACCCATAGCAGCTACCAGAACCTGCTCAGGAAATGCAAAAAAGATGTAATTTTTGGTAGTGGATGGCCTGGTAGCACTTATGCACTTAGGTAACTGGTTTTATTTTCCCTACTTTTAGTGCTAATTTGTTTATTCTTGAGAATAACTGGGCATTTATCTACTTGTAGTACTTAAATGATCTTTGTTACTATACTATTCATTGTTTTTCTATTATTACCATATGTATTGTGACACAGGAAATGTATCTGACATAGGAAAATGCTGTTATCTTATACAGATAAATGTCTCATTGCTTCATACTCTGAGTGGCAAAGGCTTCTGCCCTTTCTTCTGCACAAGGAATTCCATGAATTTCATAAGAAGCTTAAAAAAAATTAAACCCAGTGTCAGAATACAGTGTCCCTAGGCCTGATTTTAAAATAGTAAAAAGATACAAGTGAATCCTGCATGTCTACATTCTACTGCGAGCCAATTCTGGAATGATGGAGATGAAATACTTGAGAGCCAACTGATGTCAGTCAGTCTAGAAGACATGCCAAATAGCTAGCAGTAGCTAACCTTGGTGAATGACAGGAACCAATGGGTAACAAAAAGTCAGAGATAAACACAGGTCCTCCAATTTTAGAGTATTCTGAATTGACAGGGGAATCCCCCAAACACTGAAAACTTGAGCAATGTGATGTGAAAAATTTGATTTAGAGAAGATTTAGGCTGCTGAAATTCATATTAGGATGTCATTAACTATTATCACAGAAAAACATTTAATAATGAATTCTATTAAATTGGAGCTGTACTAAAGAGCTGTTGAAATACGTTTTGGAGATGTCATAAATACAATTCTTTTTGTTTGTTTTCTGACAAATATCAGCTGGATCTAATGTCAGAGGAGCAGTAAAATTGAGTGAAAATTCTTTACATGAGAGAATTTATCAGGTTTCTGAGCTTAATGATATGTCTGCTTACACTGTAGTAGTCAAAACTATAAATATACATAGATGTTTCATTGAGTTACTGAATGCATCAGTATTCAACCTCCTCTTCGGTGATCACAGACAAATGCTCAATTCATTGAAAATATACTTTAGCCCCAATTGCTAACCTAGTTGTGATAAAGTGACTTGCATTCTGTTCTGGGCCATGAATCATGGTCAGGAGAGTTAATTAAAGTTCTAATGGCAGGGTCAACAAGGTCAAGTGAATGAGTTTGTCTATATGTAATTAGGGTAGCATGGAAGATAATAAAGTTCAATGGGTGTAACTGAGAGCAGAAGCTGTCTGCTGTATTAAAGTGCTTGACTTGAAGATTCAAAATGGCTTTTGGAGTGAAAAGTTGGTAAAAATACCTTTTTACTTGTCAATGGAAGAAATTTTTCCCTAGAAATGACAGGTCTGAAAATAGACAATATGTCCCAGTGCCATCTTTACTCTCATTTTCAAAACTGCTGAACTCAAGAATGTGAGTAATGTGATTGTTTCAACAGCACACATTTTTATTTTCTACGCAAATGCAGTGTATCTATGACAGCAAAAAAATAATGATAAATGAGACAAATTTGTACATGTAGATTCTACATCAGATCAGTTTTAGAATTCCTGTATTTTGTCATATTGAAATGATGAATTCAAACTAAAGATGGCAAGTAACAAAAATAATGAATTTCTGGCACTATTCAATTTAATAATAAAAGACATATTTTATCCTGACTCCTCTATACAGACATTTCTTGCTCACAAGCTTGCTGTTTTTAAAACAATCACTTTCCTCAAATACTGATAAACAACAAAAGCGGACTCCGTGAAGAGGACAAAATGCTTGCAGAATTATTTACTGTATAATCCTAAGAACCCAGTCTAAAAGCACTGAGGCAGGTTTATTTAAACTCCCACTTCAGAAAGCAAAGGGAAACATATGAACATGTAAGTGTCCCAATAGTCCTTCCCCAGCAGTACCCCAGCTGTATATTAACACATTTATGATAGCTATTGGCAGTGCAAATTTCTCTCTACTATCTTGCCAGCACTCAGAATCAGCACTTAAATCACACCTTACACTTCTGCAAATGAAAAAGGAGTTTAGTTTCCATGCCCAATCAATCCTGGTATCTCTCCTCAGAGCGCCAGAAAAGGATGGCTAATTAGCACCATGTATTACTGCGCTGGGGACACCTGCCTGCTAAGAACAAAAATGAGATCATTAGGTCATTTCATAGAGACTCTACAGTTACATCTACCCCAGTAAATTAAAATAGTGACTGGGAACATTCTTGGGCACAGAAATGGGATTGCACACTAAATTAAATTATGATGGAAAAGGTTCTTGCCCATGCCAGCAAGCACAACTGGGGAGGCCGGTGCAGGCCTGGGTCACACTACCAGGCACCCTGTCTTGTAGAGTGCACACATGCTGTGTGTCCCTGGAGCCTTTCTGGCACTTTTATGGTACTAGTATACACACAGTGTATTGTTACTTGTTAAGCTTTCACATAACATATAAAATTTATAGTTGAACCAATTATAAAATAGATAATCCCATAAAATGTTCAAACATTCCAAAATGACCCATTATATCCTGTCTGCTAGATTTTGGCTTTTTCAAAAAGTGGAAAACCGGGCTTAGTAGCTGTTAGTTTATATCGTTAACAGCCTATCTGCACACCCACAAAGGAGCACAGAGAGATAATGTTGTAGGGGTGGCCCAAATAATACCATGACGGGCTGCTCCCAGGCTCATCAAGGAGAGCCATTAATCCGTCTCCACAAGTCCAGAGGAGCATGGGCACACAGTGGCAGGTGGAAACCCAAACTACAGCCTCCTATGAAGCAAACACCTTGTCCAGTCTCCTTCCAGGTTTTTACCAGGAGAGCCTCAGCCCTGTTACCCAGATGTGAAACCCATCAAGATGAGCCATTGGGAGCAGCTCTCTGGATCACCTTTCAGGGTAAGGGTTTTACTGCCTAGGGGTGTGGGACACATTGTGGGACACAGGGGAAGAGCATTTTTGCGATTGCTCAGGATTTATTATGGACCAAAGGCTAGAAAAGGAGGGATTTAGGTGATTTGGGGAGGAACAAATGTGGAAAAGTGTGTTTGTGTGTGAGACAGAGTCTGGAGCAGCAACTGGAGTGGGGCTGCAGCATCAGAGGCTCATATGTCCAGGTCCCATTAACTGGGGAGACCGGGATCCAGAGACCAGCTACTGAGTGTCTGAGCCCACCTACTGGATGGACCTACCTTGTACCTGTGTATAAATATATATTCTCTCTACTGGTCCTCCAACCTTCTCAGCCAGAGAAGGGAGCAGGATGAGACCATCGGTGTTGTCTGTGTTTGCATGAGTACACTTTGTGTCTGACTGTGATCTGTGTGGTGTATATGTATATATATGCATATATGCAATGTATGTGTATGCTCTGTGTGTATGTGCTTACTGGGAGTACATCGTCAGCCTTGCTACTGTTTGGACCTGGAGGCATGGAGCTGCAGCAGCATTGCCTCTCAGACTGTAACAGTAGCAGCAATTTCGCAACCCACTCCTCAGTTTTTGCGGGCCTAGTCCTAAATGGATTTTTCATTGCTCCACTGTACTCACCAACAATTCCCACTGACACTAGTGGAGGTGCCAGAATATCCTCAAAATGTAGACTTGTGGTAATCAGTATATTAAGCTTCTCAGCAGAAAGGCCAAATATTGATTTCTTTTAAATACAGACAATTAAACTTGGTTCTTAGACATACAGGGGGGCCAGGGTGGAAAGTTTACATTGCTGCAATTGTGTTAGAGCTTCTCTCTGGACAAACAGAAGACTTCATTTTCAGTTCTATCAATCCCACACCATTCACAAACAATAAAATTAATTTCCAGTTTGAATAAATAAAGCCTACTAAATTAGTTCCTTTGCCAATACTTTCAAGCTTTATGTTGAACTTGTCCACAAAGCCAATGGTGTCAGTTAACAAAACAAAAGATGTTGTTTACTGTTTTTGCTATTAATTAAGTCAACTCCTTAGATACAAGTAGCTCATTTAAGTTAGTTATCTCTAAAGGAATCCAGTTCATTTGCAGTTTGCGAATCAGAAAGAATGATACCAAATTTTTGAGTTGAATTCTTTTAGTACTATGAATATTCTAGAGTTCATGAGTTTTTACACTGAAATTCAAGGAGACAACTTTTCAGGAGCTGAAAGTCCCTACAATTCACCTCTTATTTAATCAATTATATTGAAAGCTCATTCACATTATATTATCAGGAATGTTAAAAGAAATCCAGTGAATCTGGGAACTAGTAATAGACTGATACATTCAAAGTACACTCCTGCTTCCACTTAATTTTCAGATTTCCCATCCCTCAAAATTTATCTGTCTGCAACTGAGGTAAAAGAAGGAAAGAACCTAATTGTTCTAATGGAGGTAGAGCCTAGACCTCACACAATTCTATCTCCTTCCATATGGGAGCCAAGCTGTCATATTAAGGCTTTATAATGCATATATGATCAACACCAAACTGTATGAGCTGTCTTTCATAGCATATAATTAAGTTTTATTTGCTAAAATTGTAACACATTGTAAGTCAATAAACTTTGTTGCTTTTTTCTTTTAAATGTGCATTTTCATCAAGTTCCCTTCACTGCATTGACAGAGTCTTCCAGTCACTGCAGTAAAAGAACAATAGTGGCCACTATTTTTCCAAGCTCTTCTATCCTCATACACAGTGTAAGTTCCTCCCTATCAGCAGATGGAGACAGAGTACACAGGTTTTGATGTCATCACCTTCAGTTAATTAAGACTTTCTCACCACACAACCTAGACAGTATCCATTTGGTTGATCTTTGTATTTTCATGAAGATTACAGGATAATGAATCAACACACCTTGGGCTTTAGTCATTCCCTGTTTTTAAGACTTTTTTTGGGTTTTGGAATTATGTAAGAAATGTGATTCTAGGTCTAGCTCTACTTCTTAAGGCACAGTGTGCTGCAGAGCAAACAATCAGCATAACAGCAACATAAATCACCTGTTAACTTACAAATTGACTTTTTGTTTTGGCCCAGGTAGCAGATAGGAACTAAATATTGCCTGGGAAGTATTAAGTGCCATTATCAGTTTCTTAAAAGTGATTCTGCCCTATAGAAGTATCCTTAAATTAACTTTCAAAAGGTGTCTTTAATTATTCTCCATTCTGCAAATGTCTGCACTAAATGCTTTGTCACTGTCTCTTAAATCTTGTCCATTGCATATCACTACAAAGAAAGTACACAGGTACAGCCAAATGCTAAATAACAATATTTATTCTCAAACATGTGAGGGTAAGGTATCAATGTCCTACCAAAGTAACTGTTTCCTGGGTGTTTCCATAAGGCAAACCAGCACCAACTCCAGGGGTTCAAAATTAATGGAGTACTATTTTTCCTCATAGCTTTAATAAAAATCTGTAGCATAATGCTTCAGAAAATAGATTGTATTTAAAAGTAGGACTTATTGAAACCAAATTAGATCATTTATTTTAGCATCTATTAAAACTTGTCTTCTGTCTCCCTCTGCTGAATAGGAGTTGTCATCTTTCCCAGACCTGACCCAGTAAAAAAGAATTGGAAGAAAATAAGAAATACAAAAAACAATTATTCCATTATCTTGGTATTTTGCTAAGAACAACACTTTTTTTCATTAATATTCAATATTGAATGATTTAGTCAGTATTTTGGGTCACACACAGTTACTGCCATTTTTGATTTTGATTTGCTGCTGTTCAGTGGGTTACCATAATTCAGGTGCTTCCAATCTTGAAGTAAGGAGGCAACAGAAATATTATCCTTACTGTTGGATCATTTAAAGTTTCCAACTGCACAATAGGAATGGGAGGAACCTCTTAGTCTCCCATGCCTAATCTCCCAATCCCTGCCTACAGTTTCCATTACATTTCAGTCAGACTTGGTGACTGGTTCTATCCTCAGTCTTTGTCTGCTTAAATTGACTCTTTGTGAAGAAGTAAGTCAGGGAATGGAAACTCTTGTTGTGTTTAATAATGGTCTTAGATCAGTGTAATCCATTACTTTTTCAATTACTTTGCTACTTAAATTTACTGCAAAAGTTTATACAAATTAATTTTAGGTCATGGATGTTTTCAGCTGATACTTTGGTGTAGATAGGGTACTCTTTGAATTAAACTTTTTGTTCCTTTTAAAATATTTTTAAATGACTAAAGCAAATATTTCTTCATCAAATTTCTACTTGTGACTATTGTAATCACTTAAGAAAATTAATTTAGGGTTTTTATTTTGTTTCAGTCTATTCATTTGACATCACTCCAGCCCTCAAAACAGGACTTAGCTGATGTACAGATTTTTGTGATAGCATTTTGCACAGGAAGGAAATTAACACAATATTACTAATAATTTCCCTGACAACATTCACAATCTGGAGCTATAGAATCCATGAGTAAAAGCTCGTTTGCTGAGTGCAAACTACATTTCAAAGCTGATAACATTTATTTTGTATAATTAAAAAAGCATTAAAAATATAATGAAACTTGCACATATTATGTTAGTGACAGCAAAAAAAAGAAAAAGTTCATTCTTGGTTCCGTCTCAGTAGTGTTCCCTTGTATGATCTCCTTTTTCCAAATAACACAGCATACAGAACCATAATGTGCTTGTAAAAAGTAAAATCTGAACCCATTAAGGAACTGCTCAGTAGAAGCTGGATCTGCTCTAAAGCACACTAAATTTCATTGTACTGAAGGAACAAAAAGTGGTTCAGGAAAAGAAGAGTCATAACAAAAGTCTGGCATTTCTTAACCTAATTATATCTAATTTAATGTAAATTATACTTGATGTAATACAGTGATAATCAGAATAAAAAATGTTAGCAAAGAACACTGTGAAGAATGTGCCATTCCACATCTATAGTCAATAGAACTAACGTTAGAAATTGTAAAAATAATTAAAAGTAGGAAGGTATAATTACCCCAAGGAACCATGATCAAATACTGAAAAAAGCAAATAGAAGATAGAAAATAGTAATAATAATGTTATCTCCAAATAGCTAAGTTATATTATAGATATACTTTGACTGACTGTAGCTATGGAAGTACAAACATTAAATGAGCTAGTAGGATTTTCTCTTTGCTCTTCAGCAGCTTACAGTTAGCTTGCAGATGGCTTCTGTCTCAATTCAGTTTAATCCAATCAACTCGCCTCAGTCTGTCCTATACTCACCCATAAGACTGTTTTTTGGGGTGAAAAACAGCTGCTTCTTCATGCTGGTATTGGCATACGGAATATAGCAACAGCACTTCCTTTCACTCATCATGTGTCCATGGCTCTCAAGGTCAAAATTGCTGAATCCAAGGTAAAGGGAATTGAGTTTGTGTAGTGTTGTATGTCACCGGTTAGTATTTAGAGAATTAGACAGCTACTGTGGGGCTTGAAAAAGCTGTTGCTTTCATTCTTACAGAGTGTTCTTCAATGTTCTCTTCCTAAAAAAAAAAAATTTTAACAAAAATTAAAATGATGTTTTATACTATAGTGCTGGTAGTAAGTAGTGCAAGGTGCATCTTATAAAAAGAATTTCAGAACGTGATGTACTTTCACTTATGAGACATAATTCTTGGAAGTGTCTAATAAAATCCTACACTTGATGACACAAGTTATTTCCTAAGATTCTTTAAGTTTTTCTAACATATAATAAATGACTCTGTGGTTTTTAACTTGGGTTTTTTGCTTTGAAATACTTGAGGATTTAGAAAGAGAAAAAATAGTTTGAAAAGAAATAGTATTCTGAGATTTAAAAAAATGTACGTTTAAATTTCAGTGGGAAGGTCAAATAAGAAAAATGAAGTAGAATGTGATACAACTGGAAAATTTTCAAAGGGTTTTCATTTCCATGTTACATGCATTTCCTTAGCTTACTCGACTGAGCAAAGCATGCTATACCTAATATATCACTACATCCCTAAAACAGGGACTAAGAATATTCTGGGTACAAAGAGAAAAATCCTGTGCCTTTGATGCCAATGAAAGTTTGTCGCTGACTTCAAGAGAGGATAGGAATTCACCTACTGTAATTAGAGGTCAACAGGTCATCGGCTCACAGCCATCCTTCAGCTCTGTGATTTTCACCTCAGTCCTGTGTCACCATTTTTATTACAGTACAAATCTACATCTAGAGCAGATAAGGCTTCAAGGAGGCAGTTGCTAGAAGAGAGGCAGCAGATAAAGGAGAATTACAGGAAATATGCATTGGCTCAGAGCAATGGGATGAAAATGATTCCCACCAAAAAAGTGCCAAAGATTAAACTTCCAATGTTCAGAGATACTTTGAGGGTGGTAGGGGGTGGCATGGCTGCCAAACTTGCATGTGACATTGTAGTCAATTAACATTACAGTGACCATGGTGTACACCTTGATAAAGGGGATCAAATGGGTTATTTGGCCAATTTTCATTTGGAATAAGACTGTATTTAACTCTCAGATCAAACTGGTTGAAGATTTCTCAGTTTTTGATTGGCTTTATTTTG